>NC_064927.1:485532799-485835829 GCF_023897955.1 Schistocerca gregaria
CAAAAAAAACTGGGGATCTATTAGATAACGATCTGTTTGCCTTTAGGAAAGGTGCGATCACCAGAGAGGCAGTTCTGACGACGTGGTTGATAATGGAAGCAAGACTGAGAAAAAATCAAGATACGCTCATAGGGTTTGTCGACCTGGAGAAAGCATTAGACAGTGTAAAATGGTGAAAGATGTTCGAAATTCAGAGAAAATAAGGGTAAGCTACAGGGAAATACGGTAATATACAGATGCAGCAGAACCAAGACAGAAAGTTCAGTGAAGCAGACTTACAGGATCTATTGAGGTGAACGAACAGAGAGACAATGAGTCCAGATAATGGATTGAGGGTATATCTAAGAAAGACGAATGTAATGTGAAGAGGTGGAAGTGACGCCTCCGAGAAACTTAGCATCATAATTGGTGATCACAAAATGGATGAAATTTAGAAATTCACTCACCCAGGCAGCAACAAAATCCATGATGGACGGAGTAGGTTTCGAAACTTGTGGTAAGAACTATGGGCCCAAATTGATGAGGACATCGGTCCCTAGGCTTACACACTAATTAAACTATCTTACGTTAAGGACAATAAACACACCCATGCCCGAGGGAGGACTCGAGCCTAAAACGGGGTGGAACCGCACACGGACGGAGTAGGAAAGACATAAAAAGCAGACTAGCTCCAAAACAGTGCATTCCTGGCTAAAAGAGATGCAGAGAAGTCAAACATAGGTTTTCATTTGAGGACGAAATTTCTGAAAATGTCAATTTGGAGCACGCTATTGTATGGCAGTGTGACATGGACTGTAAGAAAATCCGAACAAAAGAGAATAAAAGTGTTTGAGATGTAATGCTGCAGAATATTGTTGGGTATTATATAGGTACAAGGTAAGGAATGAGGAGGTTCTCCGTAGAGTGGGCGGGGACAGAAATATATGGAAAACATTGACAAGTATAAGAGGCAGGTTGACAGGACATAAGACATGTGGGAGTAATTTTCACGGTACTAGAGGGAGCTATAGGGGTAAAAGCTGTAGCGGAGGACAAAGATTTGAATACTTGGATACACCAAATAATAATTAAGAATGTAGGTTGCAAGTGCTGCTCAAATGGAAGGAGTATATTGAAACTCTGTACGTTAGTACTCAATTCAAAAATTTAAGAATATTGTAGATGGAAAACTAATTAACTAAAACAAAAAGGGATCAGCAATAACAAAAGAAAAGTCTTCCCTTGCACTACATAAGTCAAAAACAATTAAAGCCAAAGGTATAGACGAGTTGCCGGCAGAGCTCTGACAAAGCAGTATCGTCAACATCCAAAGTAAACAGTTTGCTGTGGTATCTAAATGTTATTAACGGCGTATTCCACCACCTGACGGCACAGAAAGTAGTAATATTGCATTATCTCAAAGGGCAAACACATGCATTAAGAACGGTACTGTCCGTAGCCAGGAGGATTAAGAAGAAAATAGACAGGAACTTAGCAAGGATCGATTTGGATTGAGATCGGGGAAACGAAAGATCGAAGCCATATTATCACTATGAAAAAAATTAGACAGAATTTTAAAACTAAACAGGAAAACATACATGTAATTTAATGTTGTAGGAAAGGCGTTTGACATGGTTAACTGATAATTATTACTGAAACAAATTCGCAAAGTAGAACTTGACTGAAAGGACATGAGACTAACTTAGAAAATGATGTTGCTGCTGGCAATGAAGGAATAATATTCAGACGGAAAGTAAGTCAGTGGCATCCTCTTTGCTTTTGAAATATGTTCATCGAAGAGGCAATAACAACAATGAAAGAAAGACGACTGGAATCATAAGTAATGGTGTACTTATTCACTCTATCTGATTTTACCGATGACTCACAATTGTAGTAGACTCAGAGAGGAAATTAAATTAAATTCTTAAAGTGTTAAATATAAGGAGGTTCCAAAACTAAAAATAAAGCTCAAGAAGAGCAATGCGTACAGAGAAGGAATGAGGTGGAGGTAAGACTGAGATAAGAATAGGGAGTGAGCATTTTGATGAAGAAGTAACAGAATTTCACTATCTCGGTAGATTTGTGGACACAACAATAGCTGTCTGAAGGAAATGAAGAAAACAGTAATGGCCAAGAGCATCTTGCAAAATCAGAAGAGCCTTGTGCTGTATAAGGACATCAGTTAATACGAGAAGAAAAACTTTGTAAAGGCATTTCAAAGGAGTGTTCTAGTACACGGATGTGAAACCTAAGAATTAGGAATGTAGGAGAAAGCTGACCGCGACCATACGGAAATATTATTCTGGAGGGGAATTATAGAACTACCTGGACTGGCAGGAAAACGAATTATATGGCTCTGCAAGAAACGGGATGGAAGAATGAGTTAGTGAACATTATAAGCCAACGTAAAGCAAAACTCATTGGACACGTATCTGGATCATACTCCGCAAGCCATTTAATGGTGTGTGGCTTAGGGCACCGACTGAGCTCTCCAACCCTGTTGCACTCGCAAACAGCGCGTGGGAAGAACGATAGTCGGTAAGCCACATCCACATCACGAACGAGAGTCACCGGCAAATATATCGAGTGCACAGTGGCATTCTTTCCCGCCTAGCCTGCTATTTCCCTGAGAGGCTCCTTCACGTACCTAACATTGGGGCTCCCAAGACGAGCACACCCGCCCTCTGCACGTGTCCGGGCTGGACAGGAAAATCGGCCGCCGGCTCACAGTAGAGGCACTGCGTGCTGTCTCACAGATACCGTCAACGCTGGATAGCACCTCCTACCTGTTCCTAGGGACCTCCTCCACCTTTCGCCTTCCACCTAGTGACACGCGAACACACCACTGTCTGCCACCCACTCTCGAGTGAGCACGTTCCGGTCAGATGTTGCGTTTCAGAAGATGCAGCAACACTGGTGTCACCAGGGTAGTCCACCGGCACCAACGGTGTCGCAGGTCTCGTCACAAGCGCCCCAATGTCGCCGTAAATTTGAGCAGTAGCCAGAAGCATGTCGACGTAGCCAACGCAATTTCTAGCACTTTACGGACGGTAGTTATGCCATTTGGGGAGCAAAATAGCTCATGATCGTCGAAGTAGAGAGGATATAAAATGTAGACTGTCAATGGCAAGGAAAGCGTTTCTGAAGAAGAGAAATTTGTTAACATCGAGTATAGATTTAAGTATCAGGAAGTCGTTTCTGAAAGTATTTGTATGGAGCGTAGCCATGTATGGAAGTGAAACAGGGACGATGAATATTTCAGACAAGAAGAGAATAGAAGCTTTCGAAATGTGGTGCTACAGAAGAATGCTGAAGATTAGATGGGTAGATCACACAATTAATGAGGAGGTATTGAATAGAATTGGGGAGAAGAGGAGTTTGTGGCACAACTTGACTAGAAGAAGGGATCGGTTGGTAGGACATGTTTTGAGTCATCAAGGGATCACCAGCGTAGTATTGGAGGGCAGTGTGGAGGGTAAAAACCGTAGAGGGAGACCAAGAGATGAATACACTAAGCAGATTCAGAAGGATGTAGGCTGCAGTACGTACTGGGAGATGAAGAAGCTTGCACAGGATAGAGTAGCATGGAGAGCTGCATCAAACCAGTCTCACGACTGAAGACCACAAAAACAACGGACAGCAGCCAATTCTCCTTGAGCCCGCACACGACAAGCACAGTCTCTAGCCGTATCGTAGCGTGAAAAAAATAGATATAAGATCTCAAATGACGCTACTGAGTTTGGAATGTACGCAAAATATAACGAGGAGAATAAAGAAACGCTGAAAACTACTCTACAGATTTCCCACTATACCATGAGGTGGCAAGCTCTAAAGCAGAAATAAATTTCTCAACTGACGTGGATGTATCTACAGTTACCTTTTGCTCGAAATTTTGCTTACCCGGTAACTGCTGCACGAGATAAGTATTCAAAATATAATGAAATGATCTACACTATAAGATTTGGACCAACACGAGATTTAAGCTTAGTGGCGTGACGTGAAGCTTCTGGCGTCCCGAAAATTGCACTAGGGAGCCGTCTCACACAAGGATAGGCACCTAGATTTGCGGAATACAAACACTTAGAGTATTTGCTAACCTCCAACCTACACAGTAAAGTACAGAGGCCTAGCTCACTTTTTTTAGAAGAAAGTGAAAAAAAAGCAGAAGTTGAATTACTATCGGACAACTGCTACTGTCGCTGCTGTCTTGTCCACTCGGCTCGGTGACTTATTCATTAGGCATGATGTTCCTTGCCAAAACATTTTACAATTCCTTGCCGTAGCGAAGAAATCGAGGGAACGACCAGTAAAGATGACCAGAGGGATGTGATGTGCTTCACACCTGGAAATAGACAGTGTTGTAGAGAGGAAGTTTTCGCTTTGGAGACGAGGCTTAGTATTCAAAAGCAACAGGAACGACACTTTTTCCAACCACGATGGAATATACGAGGGTTATTCGGAAAGTAAGGAACGATCGGTCGCGAAATGGAAATTACAGTGAATATCTGATGAAGCTTTGCACAGATAGGTGTTTAGTACGCCCATCGATAGCATTATGTCGCTCTTTTCAGTTCTGATCTCACAGTGAGAACGTAAAGATGGCTATAAATTAGCGTCTCCCGCCAAGTATGAGGGCCTGGCGAAAGATTTCTCCTGAAGCTATGGAATCCACATAACATAACTGTCATGCGGTCCGTTCTACACGACAATTCTCGACCACTCTCCGCATGCACAATGAAGATGCTCCTGTAGAGTTTTCAATAGAAAGTCTTTTATTACCCACAATACAGCCAGTAATTGTCTACCCCTGATGTTCATCTCTGCTCAAATGAGCCGCAGGCTATAGAAACAGTATTTCGAAACACACAGCAAGCTGCTCCCCAGAGTAGAAAATCGTCGAAAAACACTCGCGGCTGACTTCTGTAACGAGGGAATTGAAAAGTTGGTACAACTCTACGACAGATGTCTAAGTCTGAGCAACGACCGTAGAGAAGTAGCTAGAAGGTATAGATAACCGTTGCAAATAAAACAGTTTTGATTTTCACTGAGGTTTCCATTTCGCGACCTTTCGTTCCTTACTTTTGGAATAGCCCTCGTGTATGAAGTCCAGCTGGTAATCGTTGTTTATACTACGATATCTAGAGATTTACGTGGCGACTGTCAATCAGTAGCACCGTTTCGAAATTGGTGAAGTTTCAGTCTGACTGACACATGATGCAGATGTGGAAGTTATATTCTGCACGCGTGAGTTAATGGCAGCGCTGACGACCCGTTGTGTGGTACTGATGAACAGATGTATCTGACTGATATTTGCTGTAGGCACGGCAAACGGTAACGAAGCTTTATTGTCAGATGTGTATCGGGAAGCGAAATCAACGGGGAGGTATTTCAGACGATTCCTGTCACGTACGTGCTGTAAGCCAGCCATCGCTCAGTTACCGCTGGCATGATGTTCGCTATCAGACGCTGCATGATGACATTTTGACGAGACTGAATGAGATCGATAACTTCCCCACCTGGCTATTTATGTGGCCATCTGCCTAGTGCATTTCCTAACTCGTGTTATTAGAACATTGAACATAATCTGCACGTTATTCAGATGGGTCTCACTGTGTTCCTGGGGTTAGTCTTTGAAATGTCAATCGGTAATTATGATGAATGTTTAATGTTTTGAAACCATTTATTGCAAATAAAGGCCTATATAGCCTCACAACTTATGCATTACACTACTGTGTTACATGATTATAATCAGACAAACCGCACTAGATTGCTAACATTGAATATAGACTAGTTTTAAACTCAGCACGCAAGCAGGAATGCAGGATTTGAATTTTTACCAAGGCCTCCGCCCATTCTTCGCTTCTGTGACAGGAACATCATTGCTTTCATCATTTACATAGCCTCCTTTTGTCTTCTTAATGAATGTATTATCTGCCTTTTTCTTCTTAAACATTAGCTATAGTTATTTTAAGGTTAACATCATTTTATAAAGTAACATTAGCTTCAAAGGGCATAGGCATGGCAAAACGCGTGTGACTGTCTGACGTAAATGGTTAATTACTTATACAGGGTCATTCACAATTCGTATTGAAGGTTTGTAGAGGTCGTAGAGGGGTCTAAAGAGATGAAGTTTTGATAAGTAACACATGTCCGAAAATATGTCATAGGTTTCAAGATCGAGTAACAAAAACAGCATCGAGAAACTGGTTCATTCGCAGCTGGTAGCGTTGACTATAGTTCTCAACAAATTCGCCTCACTCACGAATTTTTAGTGGCTGTCCTGCCTCACAGAGAGGAGAACCAAGTTGAGTACTCTTACCATCTGCCACGCCATACGCTGCTGTAGACCACATAAGTCAGAGCTCTTTCCCGTGCTATGCTCTCTGTCACGGAAGTTCGAGTTCTCCCTCGGGCATGAGTGTATGTGTTGTCCTTAGCGTAAGTTAGTTTAAGTTTGATTAAGTAGTGCGTAAGCTTATGGACCGATGACTTCAGCAGTTTGGTCCCATAAGTCCTTACCACAAATTCCCAAATTTCCAAATATCTCAGAAACAGTGTAACTCAATGTCAATTAACTTTTATAAAAAGGAATTAGGGAACCTAAAACGGTATGTTGAAGAAACTATGAAATTCTGTACTGTCCGGCGCAGTCAGCAGGGCTATAATGCGTGACGTCAAAGTATGAGTGCCGCAGTTTCAACACACAAAACTGTCAGATTAAAAATTGTACATAAAAGCACAGACCAAACTTTGGAAGAATAACTGTCCACAGAAATTCTGTTAAATGCCATGAATTTTACCTAAGCAAACTGTCTAAATAAAATTCCGAACTCTAAATAATATACTCTCGAATGTAACACTGTGTTGGAAGACCAAGAATGTCTTCACGATAAAAGAAATTTGAACTAAACATCATCTGAATCGACCCTGATGACAGTTTCGAAATGCAATTCTTAATTTTGAATGGTCTCACTGGGTTCTAACAGACTAATTTGGGACAATGGAAACTCGGTACTGCTCGAAAGTGCTCAATATGGAAACGCAATGCAGAAGAAAACTGCCTAATGAAAAGTGCAATGCAAGGAAATGCCACTATACTTAGCACGTCATGGTTTACTTTGAATGACTGCGTTCCACTAAGTGCAATGCGGCGACACACGATCACAAAACAGATTTTCGTAAGGAGACAGTGTAAGTAACTGAACTTATTCATATATGTGGAAGAGACAAGTATTCAATCACGCTATTATGAAACTTTGATACCTTGATAGCGAAATTGATCTTTAAAAAATATCATTTCATATAAAAAATCAGACTGTGCCATGCAATTAGTTACTGAAATTGTGAAGGAGTGGTGCATTTATGGCTCTGAGTGTACACCATGTGAGCAGCTAACTTTGCTTAATCTCGCCTCGACAGTCACACTAACTGATCTGGACATCTCATTCATAAATGACGTATGGAGAAGCAATGCAGCGCCATTACCTGAGTATCTTTACAGTTGTCTAATCAATCTTCACACTGTCATAATTCCAAAAAGCAACATCCTATGCGTTTGGATCTCTGTGTTCTTCTAGTTATTTCCAAATTGCTCACAAGTCTGATCAACACCTCACTTTCGTAGTTACTTCTCAATCAATATGGCTCTGGCTGTGGCAATGCTACTGACCGTCAAAGATCACTTTGCTTGTACCTAGAAACGCCTTGGTGTAACTTATCCACTACTGAAGACTTCTATTTTAAAAATATCGAGTTTATAGATATTAAGTTCGACACATCGAATAAAAAGTGGCCTAACATCACATTCAAAGAGCTTACATCACTTTCACTGAAAACCAAAATTAAGCTAGAAACCTCACATGAGATTGGCAGTGCTCAAATTGCGTATATAAGGCATAATTCATAAATACAGACAGCGATGAGCTACAGGATTATAGTTTCAATTTCGTCTTGGTTTAGCTTACGATACACGCCACTTTAATTATTCCGTTGCGCTACGATGAAGTTCCTTATCACTACGAAATCCAGAACAATGTTAGATGTATTAAGTTTTTCACATAAAGGGGAATATTTCAGGACAATTTAAACCGAGGTAACAGTTCCTTATGAGCTCACAGATTAAAGTATAAAGTGGTGACCGTCTTTCATAATGATTTGTAAAATATTTATAGCTGCGATCCGAAATACTTTTGTCTGTCAAAATAAATCTTTGGGATTGTATAATTGCATTCTGGCTGCTAACGTGCGCAGCCCCTTTGTTTAGTATGCAAATGCAGACATGAAGTACAGGTAGAGGAGAATGGCAATTTCCAAACACCTACAGAAAATCTAATCACCACTATAACTTAACTTATGTACTTGATTTATCAAGAAATGCGCTTGCAAAATGAGCTGACATTCAACCGTTGTGTCATAAACACAGTCTGCTGGTAATTAATATCTGGAATTCCAGATTTTGAGAATATCTTTTGTTTGTTTGTTTGTACGTACTACTTTATGTCCAATAAAATTCCAGTCGCAGAAAAGATAGTAGTCTCCCAGCAGCTACAACAGTTCTACAGCTAACAGAATCATCCCATTTCCACTCTCAAAATTTGTACCAAGATGTAGGCTATCTTTTTCCATCTCGGCTGCATGTAAGAACATCGCTTCTGTAGCAGTCTCGTCTACTAGCAATTCTTTTCTGTTCACATTACCTTCACATTTGTTAATAGTCATTATCGGATCGGATCTCGTTGATCTCGAAACAGTTTAACTGTTCTCGTCTAAGGGATGCATACCACCATGGGGTCCTATTTCTGGTGATGTGCTTTCCCAGTCTGTTATCACACTCTTCGAAAATTTTATTACTAAACTTGAAGTGGCCCACGATTATCGTGGCCGTGATTCGCTCATCTATTATGCTCGCATCAGTTTCTAAATCGCCAAAAATTAACATTATTCCAGCAGTCATCTCACTGCTGTTAAAGTTCTTTGCATTAGAGGTGACCGTTACTTCATTCTTGATGTGTATGTCCTTCATCAGTTGCGTGCTTTTATCAGATATATTCGTTTCATGTATCCGTTCACTGACTAATATATTTTTCGTGAACCGTGCACGGAGACTTTTGTAACATTTTTCAATAAATTTTTGTTTCTAGATAAATGAAAGATTAATTACGATCACAGTAACATTCAGTAAAAGCTTTTCAAGAGCGTCTCCCTTTTCTGTGGGGATGGCTAGTGTTAATAATGAAAACTAATAGTCCAATGACACTTCTGCGACCGTTATTAAGAAATGCAGTTTCAAATTGCCAATAGCTTGCTTATTCTTCACTGGCTATGCTCTCCCACCATATACACTCCTTACTGCATGAACCATACACAAAAATTAATCTTTTGTGATCGTCCCAGTTGCCTTACTGTACAGTGAAATGTTGACAGCGAGCGTTACACACAAGAAGAGAACTGAAGCTTTCGAAAAAGTACAGATCGGTAAGTCAAGTAACTGAGGATGTGGTACTGTAGCTACTTTTGAATAAAAAACCTTTACAACATTACCTCATTTCGAGGGACAGTAAGATAAAAAATATTCTGACCCACGAAGAAATAAATAATTTAGTAATGGAGGGAAATGTGGGCCTGGTAAAAATTGTAGAGGGAAATCAGGGTTAGACTATTGTATTTATTTATTCGTTGCTATTTACTGATGAACTATATTGTAGAGCCAAAGACAGGTCGAATTTATCTCTATTTACCATTGTGCATTTGTATTACTTTATAGTATACCGAATGCTTTGCATTTCCAGCTACAGGCGAGCAGAGGTGATAGATGGTAGCCGGTTCATAAAGTTCTGGTGAGGCGACAGTGTCCAGAAGTGTACCGTTCGGATGCAAAATAATATAGGATCACTTTGACATATCTCACTTCTGTCGTTGTAACCAAGTACCTAGAAGGCTCTAGTGAACCACCAGCGTACCTGGCCAGCTGGAAATTTAATTTGAAAACGATAAAGAGTTATCTCTGGTGAAGACAGTTTATTCCTTCTCTGATTCAACTGTAGCGACAGTGCAACGAATTTCTTTTGAGGACGTAGTTCTTACGAGACCACATTTGAACAAAGTTAAGAGGAACGAAAAATAATTTCGTAAGAATCCCAAACTGTGTGACTAATGAATACATTTTATCCAGCTAACGAATATGTTTCAATTACAATCCACCTCCAGTGCAACATGTGTAGTGACGGACTAATCATGTTGGAGGCTCGAGGTGGATAAACATCAGCAGGCCTCCAGTCGGCTTAAAGACTGATGTATTTGTTTTAACATTTTGTAAATAATCAGTAACGTAAATGCTATGGATAACAGAAAACATCAAGACTTTATTATATGTGTGCACTACGCTGTGGTAATTGTAGCATACACGGTCGGAAAAACAAATTGAACACCCTCAAGCACTGTGTTCTGTTGCACCACTGTATAATATGTGTATCCTGAGGGGCTATAGTATTAGTGATTCGTTTGTCACGGTCCTCACCGATCAATTGGAACTCAGGTGGACGGTCTGTGGATCCTCTGGTTTGACTTTACAAGCAATAACTGCGCTGAGTATAGAGGTGAAGAGAGTTTGCAACATTCATTCTAGAGTACTACCTTGTCCCTTCGACGAGTACGTAAGCCTGTTGAACAGCTTAAGCAATGTTAACGGAGGCGAATTGTGAGCCTGCGGCATGCTAGATGGACGGATTACTGCACTTGTTGGGCACAATGTACCTGTGGTGTTTCGCTGCTTTCCGTAGTGGTCTGTAGAACATTTCCACAACTGTAGACCAGATTCTGGACGTCCTCGTAGTACAGACGCATAGTGCGAGCAGCGATGGCTGATTGAACATCATACAGGGACGAAATCTAGTCAGACATTGCTCCTGACGTTTCATCAGAGACCACAGGGTGTACGTATAACTCTGGTGAGCTCCCAATTCCAGACTGCGTCCACGATAAGCAAGTCTCATCCTTGGGTAAATGATATTGGATGCCATCAATTACAACTCGCGGTCACATACGGTGTTTCTGCTGGCTAAAGTAGCTAGTGCGTGCTGCGTTGCATCCCACTAATCTTGCCGTTTCCTTGAGACTCATATGTACCTCAGGCATAGGTGATCTATTAATCTGATGGAAATAAATGTTCCTTGACACTACGCCGAAGGTACAAGCAGGTCTCCTTCATTACATACAAAGCTGGGATGCTATCCCAACACTTCACAGCGTCGGTAATACCGACGAATTATGGAGAGGAAAATGGGATGAAGGCGTGTTAGGGAGGGTATACTGCTTCAATGGTATAATGGTTAGCACGTCTGCCTACTAAGGAGGAGATGTGGCTTCATCTACAGGCCATCACAAAAATTTTAATTCATTTCATCATTTTCTATCATTATTAAACCAGAAGAAGTTCTTCTGCGTTGATATTGTATAAAAGGTATGGTAACAAGTATACACTGAAGAGCCGAAGAAACTGGTACACTTGCCTCATAGCGCGTAGTTCCCCATAGAGCACGAAGAAGTGCCGCAGCACGATGTGGCGTGGACTAGGCTAATGTCTGAAATAGTGCTGGAGGGAACTGACACCATGAATGCTGCAGGGCTGTGAATAAATCCGAAGGGTACGAGGGATGGAGTTCTCTTTTGAACAGCACTTTGCAAGGCATCCCAGATGTTCTCAATAATGTTCATGCCTTGGGTGTCTGGTGGCCAGCGAAAGTGTTTAAACTTAGAAGAGTGTTCCTGGAGCCGCACTGTAGCAATTATGGACGTGTGGTGTCTCGAATTGTCCTGCTGGAATTGCCGAAGTCCGTCGGAATGCACAATGGACATGAAAGGATGCAGGTGATCAGACAGGGTGCTTACGTACGTGTCACATGGCAGACTCGTACCTAGACGTATCAGAGGTCCTATATCACTCAAACCACACAAGCCCCTCACCATTATAGAGTCCCCATCAGCTTGAACAGTGTACCGATGACATGCAGGATTCATAGATTCATGAGGTTGTCTCCATGTCCATACACATTCATCCGCTCGATAAAAATTGAAACGAGACTCGTTTGACTAGGCAACATGTTTCAGGTCATCAACAGTCCAATGTCGGTGTTGACGGGCCGAGACGAGGCGTAAAGTTTTGTGGCGTGCAGTCATCAAGCGTACACGAGTGGGCCTTTGGCTCTGAAAGCCCATATCGATGATGTTTCGTTGAATGGTTGGCACGCTGACGCTTGTTGAGAACCCAACATTAATATCTGCAGCAGCTTGTGGAAGCGCTGCACTTGTGTCAGGTAGAACGATCCTCTTCAGTCTTCGTTGGTCCAATTCTTGCTGGATCTTTTTCAGGCGCAGCGATGTCGGAGATTTGATATTTTGCCTGATTCCTGTTATTCAAACTACACTCGTGAAACGGTCGCACGGGAAAATCCCCACTTCATCGCTGCCTCTGAGATGCTGTGTTCCATCGCTCGTTCACCGATGCTAACACCACGTTCAAGCTCACTTAAATCTTGATAACTTGCCATTGTAGCAGCAGTAACTGATCTAAGAACAACACCAGACACTTGTTTTCTTATACAGGCGTTACCGACTGCAGCACCGTTACCTGCCCGTTTACATATTTCTGTATTTGGCGCTTCAGTGTAAATGGATTACCTTGTATCAGACGAAAGAAAAAAATAAAGGTTTTATAAAAAAGCAAGCAGCATCGTGTGTCATAGTCACTGACAACAATGAAGGTATATATTAGAACTAGTTTGACCACTTCTCCGCAGGAAGCAATGTTTCTCAGGGTAAAAAATATCCAGTGGTCACTTACCCCTCCAGGGCCACTTTATCCAACGTTTCCTACTGATATTCACTCCCACGATATTATTTAAGGAGAGAGTTCGCAATTATATAATCTACATGCAAGCCCGGACGACTAAAGTGACAATTAGATATTGATTTGCACATCTTTTAACGGAACTGCAAACTCGAACAAAAGATTTTTATTTTCTGCACTAATACGACTCCAAAAGGGCTATCGGTTTCTCATAAATAAACGGCACGTTCTACAAATACAGCTACGCAAATGCAGCACAAACAAGCACCGATCTCATAATTATCCAGAATGATGCTTCAATGTGTCATTTTCTCTCGCACCAGACAAAGTGTCTGTTCTAAAAGAGAGTGGCACGTCCTCCCAGCACCAATCGGAAGAATAAGGGTGTCGCAGCACCCACTAGGAACATCTCACTCTCTCTTTCTCTCTGGGTGTAACTATGCACTATACAGGCAGCGTCATGTTCATTTCCGACTGACCAAATAATTTTTGCAAAAGTTATTATGTACCGCCCTCAATTCCCACAGACGAGAGACCATACACAGTCGCCAAAAAAGATCTTCGTAGAAGGCCTTCCCTCAGTAGAGAAGCGGCATCTCGTCTGTTACTTATTGCCCTTACTTACTAAATTATTCCGGGTTGTCATTTTTTGATGACATGAACTGCGGTTGAAACCCAACGTTTCTCCCCAACATTTCACAGTAATTATTATTGACGTTCTGTCTGCTGTGAAGACGTGAATTTGACATTTCCGCCTTAGAACACTGTCTTTACATATCAGAACTATTCCTGTCAGCTCAGCCTGACAATATTGCTGCTAATCGTCAACCGGTCTGTTACCTGTTTGGATGTACCATAGGGCTCGGGGAAGCACTCTGTCGTTTTCCGCAGCCACAGACTCCAGAGGTGACTGCTTCCAATGAGTAGCGGCTGTTGTGTCTGGGTGGCAGGCTGAAAATCTCGTCCAGCCAATATGTTACACGTTTAAATTCACAGCTATAAGAGCACGGTCTACATTTTTTGGCCCAGTGTCTGAGCAGAACGAAAAAAGTCCCTATAAAAACAGGCAGTACGCTATGGTTTATTCATAATCAAACAAATAGTGGAAATGGAGACATTCGTTATGAATTTGATCAACATGGGGTCTCTTTTTGCAATATACGTTTTATTTGTTCAAAAATAATGAGAATACTAAGAACAAATTAATTAGTGATATACGGAAAAATCTATGTCCATATTTTCATAGCTATGGAAGAGAGAGAAACCGACAAACATAGTATCAAACTGACCAGCAGGAGGTAATCAAAGTAATGAAGAAAAAAATTATTACTGACTTGAGAGAAAATTGAAATACTTCATGAACATTTGCTGCTAGTTTAGTAAGTGAAGTGTCAAATCGTTCATCTCTTCAGTGCCTACTTATTTTAACATAAAAGTTACATTTACCTGATATTTAACTGACAACAAGGCTTCCTTCGATAGAATAAGTAAATGTAAAACATTTAGAGGACAGAAGACACCAGGAAGCAAATCAGTCTCCAAAAAGTTCATCCGCGTAAGGCGTAGCTGTTTTGCGTACAAAAAGTGGCATTGGGTAGTTACCTGATTTTTAAAAGGCTTCCTTTGAACCACCGTCTACTTTTCGGACATTTGGAAGACAGATGACGCTATGAAGACAACTAAAGTGTACAAAAGTTCATCTTTCAACGGCCTTTATACTTTGCGCCATAAAGTTCCATTGGTGTGTTATTTAATCGTCAAAATGTTTCCTTTGGATCAAGTGATAAGTTCAGGACATTTCTAGAACGGAAGACACTGGAAAAGCAAATGAGGTGACAATAATTGTCTGATCAAAAAAAATTTTAGAAATTCCATGAAATGTTTTGTGAAATGACTTGTTCAGAGGTATGAAACTAAATAGGTTGGAGAAACATTGGACGCGATTTTGAATGATGCTTTCAATCAAGTACAGCATATGAAGTGCGTAAAACATTTTGAAATCAGTTTCAATTCTTATTGTTGGACAAGTCATTTTTTATAATATCTGCCAGTTTTCTTTTTCAGATTTTTTGTTTCTTGTTTTTTTTTTTGTTTTTGGTTTCTGTCACAGAGTAGACCTTTTGCGCAAGAGCTATACAAACAGAGTGAAGTTCTCTTAGAATAGTGTGTTAAGAAATTCATAATGCATGTAGTGCTTCTCGCGCCATCACCAACACACGTCAATTGAAATGTTTTTAACATAGTATAATACAGCCAAGCACATCACAAACATAAGTGAAACAATAATACGTATTTTAAATATCAAATCTGCCTTAATGCCTTCAACTGGGCTTTCCATCAGTCTGCACGTGATGCGGCTAACGGCTTCAATGGCTTCAGGGCTCGTTAGAGACGTGTATACAATACACTCACACAGCTTTTCAGCTAACTACACGACTCATTAGCCACTTTCTTTTTTTCTCAAATTTTTCTTATTCTTTCATTCACCTGCGTCTCGTCGTTGAGCTCATGCCAGTTTTTAGTGAATTCCTTTCGAAAATTATAAGAACTGTCGACATTTTCTACCAAACTCGGTGCTTCAATTTTATCCTTGATTTTTTATTGGATTCCTGTTCTCAGAATCTCAATTAGTGTTCCATGGACATATATATAATGCTTGTTTCTGTGTTCTGAACATTAACAGACTGTAGCTTGCACACCTTGCATTCATATCGGTTCCCCTTTCGCTTAAATGTTCCACAAACAAACCAGAAGGGATGTAATGTCAGAATTCCTCTGTTAACTTCACTTCGAAAGACACCATCTTGGACAGTTTTTATTGAGCAACAGGGGAAAAATATGCTCCTAGTCAGTTTAGTGTTAGTTAAGGAAAAAAATACGGTGAAATTCATGTAGGCATGGGCCTTCATTTGTTCTGTACACTACGTGGTAACAGATATCGTAAAATCCATTGATATTCATTCCAGAATCTCTAGTTAAACCGTGTACAGTCTCCTGTTGCTACTATGGCAGCCTTAGCTCATTGTGGAGGATTTTCATTAAGGTCTGACACTCCAAAAGATAGAGTGCATCTTCATTGATTTTGAACCATGGTCAGTTGTTGGTACTGGGTTTCGTCGCAAATTAGTTATTTATTTTAGTATCCTGCAGTGCCATTAATACCATACCCCTAGAGATATCTAAGTGAGTATGGTCGTATCGGCTTTGACTATAACCTCACACAACACATAGAGGACAGCCACTGCTCAGTACGGGCCAGGCTTGGAACTAAGTTCGGTTGCTTTCTGCGTATGAGATGTGCCGGTCAATGTGTACAACATAAGAACGAACGCCAGTACTGTACTCGAACTTGGCTCATGGACTATACTTGCATCGTTGGTGATTGTGTTGTTGTCAACGCTTGGTTACAAACTTCCTTTGGAAGTGAATAGGGATTCGGTACTCCATCGAGTGACAATCATTGGTGCTATTACAATAAATTTCAGATGTGAGCCAACAATAACGATATGTGTATAGTCTTTTACTTCCCAACGAGAATTTTCAGTCAATTTTACACAGTAGGGAATGTAGAAAATATATCTGGATTACGATGTAACTGATTTTGCTCCGCTGACCAAAGTATTATAAGGATAACGAAAACATTCCTGTTTGCCACTGGATAACAAGACTGGCGTCGTGTGAAATCTTCTCATGACCAGCTGCACACACTTTGAAGCCACCAAAACCTGTAGTTTCAATCTATCACTGAGGCCATGAGTATTAGATCTAAACGGTACGTTCAGTCCTCTCATTTTGACCTAGTTCCTCTTCAGTTTTGCTGCTGTTGCAGTACTGACGAAAGCTCAATAAAATGAGTTTCATTACCTCGGGTCACGTAGTGTACGTGGAGGGTAGGTGAGGAGTGGAGTTCTGAGAGATTTGACCCCACAGACCACACATCGACAGGCACGAACTTTCGGTGCACTGTAGTTTACGGAGTCAAGGCAAAATTTTATGAATGTATCAGTAAAAGCGCTGTGATTTCTGGGTAAAAAATTGTTTAAATTGTCGGCATTGTCCTGTGTCATGTAGTCGCACGGTGTGTAACGTCTTTCCATTTGATAGATTCCTATCCTTATGGTAGCTTCTGAAATGTTTCCAAACAGTCCATCGACATATTACATAACATTCATTGGTCTGAATGGCAATGATTTTCTGGCACCTATTTCCTTCGGAGTGACAATCAGTGAAAGTCATAGAGCACCTCTTCTAGTGGACAGTACAGACGTTTTCAGAATACAGGACTCAAATAATTCAGTTCTTACGTTTCCTAAGAACCATTGATGTCTAATGCGTATCTTTTGTTGTAATTGGCACTTGTGTTTCGTCCATGAGCCATCTCACGTACTCTGTTAATCAGATGGGTCACAAAGGTTTGAATAGTATTTCTTAGTTACCGTTGCGCTCTTTCCAAACTAACTGATGAGGCGGATGTATGTATTCAAGAAAACGTCTGTAAACGTTTCTGTCAGATGAAACTCCGTCGCTATCTACCGCTTATCGTAACGTATGTAAGAAAATAGTGGGTAATCTTGTGGCAGATAAAAGCAACTTCGCCTCAGTTTTCGCCCACTCTCTGATTGCGGCTTAGCTTCTAGAGTGACATGGTGGACACATATCTCATTCAGTGTAACCAACAGTCGTACATACCTAGCGGTTTTCTTTTCAGAGTGGGATATATGTTTCATTGTATGCAAAACCATCACGTAAGTACTGCATGGTAATCTTTCTTGTCATGTACTTATGGCGCCACAGATTTTTAAAACATTTAGTCAAAGGTAGACCAGTACCATTTCCAGTATCCCAAAATGTGTACACTTGTGGTGTAGTTTTAGACCGTATATTGTTGACATTATGTTTAAGAGGCATAAGGTCATGCTGAGCTATCCTATCAAGTTATTAACTGTTCAAAATGAGGGAAGGGTCTCGTTATCAGTCGAATACATACTGCACAAATTTCTGCTGGCGATTAATTGTCCAAAACAAAGTTTAACAAGTTTCCTTTAATTTACGTCTATGGCCAAAAACGTTTTGTTAACAGATGGGTACGAGGGGCCCTCTGCCGGTCACGTTCCTCCAGCCACTCCCCGCCTGTGCGGAATTCTGACGTTCTCGATAACAGAGGGCACTGATTGTGTGCAGAACTATGCTTTCTTTCCTTTGTAGCCCCTTTAGCGATTTGTTTTATGGTGGTTTAATATTACCCGGTAAACTGTCAACGGTGTTTAATATTTATGTCATTATCTAGAATATTGGCACTAGAGCAGACGTTAACCACTGTTTTTTAGCTCTTCCTCTTTTAAACAATATTGCTTTTGTTGTGTTCTTCTTTTTATTGCTTTTTGTTAGTGTAGTGCCTATGATACGTTTTAAGCTTATTACAGACTTCAACTTTTGTATCCCCCTTTATTTTCGCTGTTTCAATAAATTATTGAAAACTGGTGTATGTCAACATTAGCGACATCTGGTGGCTACTCTACGGCAGCTTGTTTTAAACAGTAGTACAGCTGACAACGTGTCTCGTGCACGTGATGTTGTTTATACGTATTTGACGATGCTGGTGCTGGTTCCACATTTAAAATTTGACGATGGCACTATGGCTGCAGTCCTTTAGGACTCTGTTTTTATGAAACAGGTATGCGTCTTCATATTTAAACCATACAAATGTAAATTTTGGCAGTAATACTTTTCATTATGGTCTATGTATTGTTCTTAAGCTGTATACAGTTTGCGAGTGTATTTATGTATTTCCCATTTTTGCTGCAGATCTGATAATTGTCATTAAAGATCGAAACCGGTAATCTATTAACAGAAAGATTGTGACCATAGACCTGAACTAAAGGAAACTTATTACACATACTGTTTTCTCGCGACGATGTCGCAGCTTGTGAAACAAAGTTTAACATTGATGAAATGGAATACCATTACATCTGATTAAACAAAACATACATAATACTGCCACATTAAACAACATCGTGAACAATATTGTATTATAGACGTTGTCTACTCTTGACTTGTACGGCGGTTATAATTAAACTTTCGGTGAAACTTCCTGGCAGATTATAACTGTGTGCCCGACCGAGAATCGAACTCGGGAATTTTGCCTTTCGCGGGCAAGTGCTCTACCATTTGAGCTACCGAAGCACGACTCACGCCCGGTACTCACAGCTTTACTTCGGCCAGTATCCGTAAGGCAAAAGTCCCGAGTTCGAGTCCCGGTCGGGCACACAGTTTTAATCTGCCAGGAAGTTTCGTATCAGCGCACACTCCGCTGCAGAGTGAAAATCTCATTCTGGAAACATCCCCCAGGCTGTGGCTAAGCCGTGTCTCCGCAGTATCCTTTCTTTCAGGAGTGCTAGTTCTGCAAGGTTCGCAGGAGAGCTTCTGTAAAGCTTGGAAGGTAGGAGACGGATACTGGCAGAAGAAAAGCTGTGAGTACCGGGCGTGAGTCGTGCTTCGGCAGCTCAGATGGTAGAGCACTTGCCCGCGAAAGACAAAGGTCCCGAGTTCGAGTCTCGGTCGGGCACACAGTTTTAATCTGCCAGGAAGTTTCATATCAACCCACACATCCGCTGCAGAGTGAAAATCTCATTCCGATAAACTTTCGGTACTTGTACGGGCCTACATGAAAAACGAGTAACAACAGGACAGTGAAACTTTGTGGGAACATTTGTACGAACATGTAGCAGGGGAATAACGAATAAACCACCGAAAGAAACAGTTTATTCTCAACATGAGAGGGAAACGTCTGTTAATAGCTTGCCGCGCTTACGTTACAGGTTACGTGCGTTGCTCCACGTGACGGCTATCCGCATCTACGACAGCCTAAAGGTGCCGTTTCGCAATTGTTCGCAGTATTCATAGAATGGTGTACCATGGAATGTTCGGCTGTCGCGTCACAATTCGTGTACTGCTTTAAGATCGCACATTACCTCGAGCAGTCCCAGCCAATGCAACAGAAACTTCTTCAAAAAATTGTGGTGCGACTCGCCGTCGGCTTTCCCCAGGAGCATTTTCAAATCGGCATGCGAATCATGTTCTGCAAACCCTGTGCGGAAAGAGGACGTCTCAGGTTTCTTTTAATGCGTCGACTCTCTCAAAGAGTAGCCGCACGGTAGCTTTTTTCTTTTCTATTTCTTTTTTCTATGGGTAAAACAGCCTTACGAGCAGACGTCTGCTCACCTTGTTGAGAGATTTTAATTACTGCTGTATTATGCACTGATGCTTGTATTTCAGCACTACGTTGCCGCACCAGTACATCAACATCTACATCTACGTAATTACTCCGCTATTCACAATAAAGTGCCTGGCAGAGAGTTCAATGAACCACCTTCAAGCAGTCTTTCTACCGTTTCACTCTCGAACGGCACGCGGGAAAAACGAGCACCAAAATTTTTCTGAGCGAGCCCTGATTTCGTTTATTTTATGGTGATGATCATTTCTCCCTATGTTGGTGGCTGCCAACACAATATTTTCGCAATCGGAGTTGAAAACTGGTGATTAAAATTTCATGAGATGATCCCGTCGCTACGAAAAACGCCTTTGTTATAATGATTGACACTCCAATTCAAGTATCATGTCTGTGACACAATCTCCCCTATTTCGCGATAATACAAAACGATTTGCCCTTCTTTGTACTTTCTCGATGTCATCCGTCAGTCCCACCTGATCGGATCCCACATCGCATAACAATACTCCAGAATAGGGCGGACAAGCGTGTTGTAAGCAGTTTGTTTAGTAGACCTCCTGCACCTTCTAAGTGTTCTGCCAATGAACAGCAGTCTTTGATTTGCTGTACCCACAACATTATCTATCTGTTCGTTCCAATTTAGGTTATTTGTAATTGTAATCCCTAAGTATTTAGTTGAATTTACAGCCTTCAGATTCGTCTGAATTATCGCGTAATCGAAATTTAGCTGATTTCTTTTAGTACTCATGTGAATAACTTCACACTTTTTCTCACTCAGACTCAATTGCCACTTTTGGCACCATACAGCTATCTTATCTAAATCATTTTGCAAGGCGTTTTGATCATCTGATGACTATACAAGACGGTAGAAGATAGCATCATCTGCAAACAATCTAAGACGACTACTCATATTGTCTCCTATGTCGTTAATGTAGATCAGGAACACTAGAGGGCCTACAACACTTCCTTGATTAGCGCCTGATATGCCTTCTGTTCTACTAAATGACTTTCCGTCTATTACAAAAAACAGTGACCTTTCTGACAGGAAATCGCGAATCCAGTCGCACAACTGAGGTGATACTCCGTAGGCACGCAGTTTGATTAGAAGACGCTTGTGAGGAACGGTGTTGAAAGCCTTCTGCAAATCAAAAAATATGGAATCAATTTAACCTTCCCTAACGATAGCACTTATTACTTCATGAGTATAAAGAGCTAGTTGTGTTTCACAAAAACGATATTTTCTGAATCTGTGCTGACTGTCTGTCAATAAATCGTTTTCTTCGAGGTACTTTGTAATATTCGAATACAGTATATGTTCCAAACCCCTATTGCAAATCGACGTTAGTGATATAAGCCTGTAATTCAGCGACTTACTCCTACTTCCCTTTTTGGGTATTGGTGTGTACTTGAGCAATTTTCCTGTCTTTAGGTACGGATCTTTCTGTGAGCGAGTGGTTGTATACAATAGCTAAATATGGAGCTATTTTATCAGCATACTCTGAGAGGAACCTGACTGGTATACAATCTGTAACGGAGGCCTTGCCTTTATTAAGTGATTTAAGCTGCTTCGTTACTCCGAGGATTGTTACTTCTATGTTTCTCATCTTGGCAGTTGTTCTTGATTGAAATTCATAAATATTTACTTCGTCTTGTTTGGTGAAGGAGTTTCGGAAAACCGTGTTTAGTAACTCTGCTTTAATGGCACTGTCATTAGTAACTTTACCGTTGTTATCGCTCAGTGAAGGTATTGATTACGTCCTGTCACTGGTGTGCTTTATGTATGACCTGAATCTCTTTGCGTTTTCTGCCAGATTTCGAGACAGAATTTCGTTGTGTAAATTATTAAAAGCATCTGGCATTGACGTACGCGCCATATTTCGAACTTCTGTAAAACTTTGCCAATCTTGTACCTGAACCTAATGACAAGTCATGACAGTAATATTACTAACGACACTAAATCTGCAGCGCACAGTCTCAATATCGCTCAATTAAAAATGGGTACCCATACGGCAAACAGTTTTGCGCCCACATTGACGCAAATATCCCAAGTTTGATTGTAAATATCCTGTACATCATTATGCAACATCTAGCAACATCTTTGTTCCATCATTAATTGACGCTCCCCAGGCGTATGATAGAGTGTCACTGCCGACGTTATTCCAGTAACAGAACAGCTATTCTTTTCTTAGGCTTGCGTGATGTGGCCTTCCTTTGTCAACCTCTTTATCTCAAGAGAGGCACTCGCCCCAAACGTTCTCAGATGCTGGATATATTGCTTTCTGTATCTGCTTCTCTCTCTGTCTTTCATTACAGTTTTCATCCGCCATGACTCCAATTAATATAATGGAAGTTATTCCCTGACGCCTTGGCGCATGCTCTATAATAATCCTACCCGTTCTTCGAGCCAGTGTTTGCTTTATAATCCCTTTCTCGCCGACCGCTTCATTTCTTATCAGTCCACGTCGTCTTCAGCATCCTTCTGCAACAATCCACCTCAAATTCTTCGAGTTTCTTCTTTCCTGAGTTTCCCATAGTATGCGATTCACTACGATACAATTTTATGTTTCGAACGTACATGTATTTATCGCTGGTATAGATTCGTTAATTAGTAATGTACTTCTAGGACGTGCCAGCCAACTTGTAACGTCCTGCTTTGTTCAGCATCAGGGTTAATTTTGTTTCCTGTGTAACAGCTTACTTTCCGTTCGTCTGGCACCAGGTACACAGTTCTGCTGCTAGTTTAATAGCTAATCTCATTTCTTCTACTCCAATTACTTCCCAATTGACTTTCATTGCTGTATTACTTGGTTTTCTTCATTTTTTGGTATTAATTTCTTTCGTCGATCAGAGGAATTACGTCTTCTGTTATCGAAGCTCTCTCCGCGTTTCCCGTCCTCATAGTTACGTTTGTTTGTAATAGTACTGTGACTGTTCATTTTAGAGATGTGTATTCATCTTCACTCGTACTGCCTGTTATTATAGTTTATTAGGACAGTACTCGCAAACTCCGAGAACTTCAAACTCACCTTACCATTCCACAATAGTACAGTACTTCACTTCCACACACACTTAAATTGTTTACCATTCACTTAGCCTCCGAACTAATCATTACTACTAAATTCTGATATGAGCCTATGCCTACGTATGCCTACGCCATACAAATTAGTATCAGATTTTGGAATTTGTTAGTGGCCATAACGCAATACAGGTGGTGTTTTCACTTATCTCCAGGCCATCTTCAGTTATATTCGAACAACATCTCTGGCGATTTGTGAACAGTGTTTTTGTATTACTAACTGAAATTTACTGTAGAAAAGAAGCGACCTTTTTCCTTCCTCATTCCTACTGCAGACAACATATACTCCTGTAACTATACACTTTATTCCTGTCTTTACGCTTCATGTTCTGCTTATGACGTCAGGGTGTATATCATAGAGGAGTTTAGAGCTCGGTTCCTGTGTTTGCAGAAAAATAATATTGGATTAAAGATGAGTTCATCTTTTTGCAAGTATACATATTGTTGTTTTGTTTTATTAGTCAACTATGTTTCACCACAGTTGTGGCATCCATAATTAGGATTTTCATTATTGTCCTGAAATATATACATACTGGTTATTTTTAGGTAAAACGATGTGATACATCAAATTTTGTTGCCGTTTATATTGGATTCACATTTTTCCTTTTATTTTACGTTGTCTATGACCTGTGGCTGCTAATCAGAATCAGCCACAGGTTTAAGTTAGTACACCATGTTATCTGCAGACATGAGGGATGTTATAAAATCATCTTCATTGAATTTTTTGTTAATTATCAGATCTTTAAAATGCACGTTCTAATAGAATTCGCCGCATATACCCATTTTGACCTTATCAAAATAGCCACGGTGCACACAAAATGTAAAGTAAAAGGTAGATGAAGTCAACACACGCTTTAAATGTTAACAAAACCCGATGTTTTATGTTACTCAACCTAAATGTAACTTTTATATATTATTTAAGGAAATTAATTTAAAAAGGCACTGAGGATCACAGAACTATGGCGAAAAAGATTTGGGTGATACATCTAAACAATAACTGCTGTATTTGCTAAAAGGTGGACCCATCCTTAACCAATTTTTAACTATTGTAACTGCCGTTGGCATGCTGTTAATTCTGATGAGAATAACCCTGCACTGTTCTCCTTAGCCAGTCTTCGTCTCATCTTTCAACGTAACCAATTCTACTCTTGTTATACAATTTTCTCTTACTATAGTTGTTACGCTACATTCATTTTCTTACGATATATTCTGCTGTGTTTTATGGTACAATCAGACTATCATCGTAATTAATTTCATTATTACCAAGGTCTCTGGCTTTAACTTTGGATCAAAACTTTCAGAATAATTTCATACCTTCTACCGATAAGGAAATGCCATGTACTCTCTAAAGCTTTCGCAAGTAGACCTCACTTTCTGAAATCATCAACACGCTAATTTGGTCAGTGGAACTGCAATATCATCGGTTGCTTGTTCTGCATTATATTTGAATTCCCGAACGTTCTTTTCTACTTTTTCGCTAGTATATTTACATTTAAATCGAGTCCAGTTATTGGACCAAAATTACAAGTGACCTCTTGCAGTTCACTACTAGTCTTATATAAAATAGTCATCAGTGATGCATTTGTATCTATCCCTCGTACACTCCCACACTTGCAACCTATTTTCACTCACATGGTGCCAAGTAGCCTTTAATCTACCTGTAGCATTTACCAGACAGAGAAGATAGTGGAAAAGAAGAAATTGCTCTCACCTCAAGCGAGTTCGTGGGTGACTTTTGCTTCTCCACAGTCTAATCCATCATGTAGCGACAAGAGTAATTTCGGTTAGCATGAAGTGTTGATTATAACACTATTACTATTAGCTGCAGAAGGGAGATGCTAAACGTAGAACAGTGTGCATCCCCTCTCCATCTATTGTGCAACAAGAATCATTGCTTGCAGCAATGGGCAATCCAGACAATGAATTTCTCCCGACGCTGTTGCGTCTGATTAACAGCCGCGTCATTAATTCGGATAACGGAGACAAGCGTGACATATATTGCAGACAATTTATGCCTTCTGTGGCTAGAATGCGTACGTATTTGGGTTTTGTGGAGTGCACCGCACTGCGAACCCTATCGTGTTGCTTTGCTGTAGATTAATGAACCGGCAATAGGAGGCGATCCCAAGTGCAGTTAAATTGCTCTATGTTTCTGCAGAAACATTGTCTGCTTCCCAGATCCACCTGTGCATTTCAGATGAAAACTACTATTTTTGTATTGGAACTTTAAAAATGCAAAATTTCGCAGTTTGGAAGAAGCTATTATTTCCTAACTGGCTGTGTTTGAAAATCTGAATAATTCATAGAAAAGTTAAAATTTGTTCTATTAAAGGTGGTAATTACGGTGAAATACAAGAAGGAATTTGAGTTCCTAAGCAAATGTTGGTTTCGGACACGTGCACAGCAGTGATAATGTGTGATTACTGGTAGCAGGTTTGGGCGAGAGAAGATATCACTATTTGTATCTTGAAACCTTCCCGTCTCCTCTATATCTCTTTTGTTACGTAACCCTCCCTTCCACAATAACCAATCTCTTGCTTAATAATAACAAACGAAATCTTCCCTTGGAAATTTATTCTTTTTCTCAGTCTCCGTATACAAATTTAATTGCTGCTTATTAAAAGTGATTTTCTGATTATTTCGACGAAATATAGAAGGTGTCGTCGTCGTGGCCCACAGTCGTTCTCTGCAATAATCCTAAACTGTTCCTTATCTTTTTTTCTGTTACTGTATCGCCATGACTGGTACATCGAACTGCGACATGAATATACTTACTCTGGTTTACTTTACTCTATTAACTGCTGGTGGGCTATCATAATAATTGGTTGTATTTTTTACCAAAGTCGACGTTATTCTTTAATAGCAAGGCTGACGTTATTCTTTAATTAATTTTATTGAAGATACGTAATTCATAGTTACACTTTTTCTTGACAACAATAAAATTTTTCCAAAGTTTTACGCTGATGGTATTTGGGATGGATTATAATCAGTAATGCAGTATTGCTGACGAAAATTAATTATATTCTGAAAAGGCTTGAAATATTTACTGTTGGTAATGAAACGTTCAAGTGGGACTTACTTTTTACAACTAGCATTGCCCAAACATACCTTCAGTAGTCTTGAATTTCGCTAAGAAAATAATTCAATAATATTAGTTCCTGTAATGATAATGGTTACTTGGTGTCTCTGTGCATCCGTTTATAATCTCTTGTAAATCATAGCTGGTGGCTGGCAGGCACACTACTCCTCTCAACCTCTCGCTTCAGAGCTGCTACCAACTCGCTTCACATCTCGCTTACTTCCTACGAACGCTAAGGTGCGGTCTCTCCTGCCAACAATGCTTTCTTGTGCAGACAATCCCTGCTACCATTACAAAATGTATCAATGCGCGATCTTTCCCGCTCTTTTCTTAAAATGTATCCATACGCGGTCTCTCCCGCCGTTTATAAAATTATATTTATCTATTTGCGCGCTCTCTTGCCAACAGTACAGGGTGCGTTCCGAAAGTAATGCAATTATTTTTTGTAAAGTAATTTATTGAACAGATTTGCACAAACACTTAAAATTCTTCAAAGTACTGTCCTTGGGCCTCTACACATTTTTTCCAGCGACTCTGCCATGACCGGTACGCGCCCTGGAAGGCGTCTTCTGGGACCTCTCGCAAGGTCTTCGTCACGGCGGATTGGATCTCGTCTATGGACGAAAAACGGGTTCCTTTCAGGGCTGACTTAATCCTAGGAAACAAAAAGAAGTCAGCTGGGGCGAGGTCAGGACTATAGGGGGGGGGGGGCAGCGTTGGCACCTGGTGTTTGGCCAGGAACTCGCGGACTCGTAGCGCGTTGTGGCAAGGCGCGTTGTCGTGATGGAGTTGCCAGGAAGCGGAGATGTCCTTTCTCGTCCTGACGACCCTTTTGCGGAGTCTTTCCAGCACATCCACGTAGTAGGCAGCGTTAACTGTCTGTCCTTGAGGAACAAACTCCTTATGGACCACTCCTTTGCTGTCGAAAAAGACAATGAGCATTGTTTTCACTTTTGATTTGCTCATTCTTGCCTTTTTGGGCTTGGGGGACTGATCAGTGTGCCACTCAGAGCTTTGGCGTTTTGTTTCTGGGTCGTATTCAAAAACCCAGGTTTCATCACCAGTGATGACGTTGTCCAAATAATCAGGTTCAATTTCAACACGTTGCAAAAGTTCACTTGAAATTTCCGCTCGGTTGGTCTTTTCGTCGTCTGACAACACCTTGGGCACGAGCTTAGCGCACACTTTCCTCATCGCTAAATCTTCAGTAACAATGCGAAAAACAACAGTAGACGACAAGTTCAGTTCATTGGCAACAATCCTGATACTCAATCGACGGTCAGAGTCCAACAGTTGTCGCACACGAGCCACATTGTTGTCGGTTTTGCTGGTTGACGGCCGCCCAGAGCGTTGTTCGTCGTGAACCTCTTCCCGGCCTTCCTTAAAGGCCTTTAACCACCTCGAAACTTGTGAGTAGGACAGAGCAGAGTCCCCGTAAGCCTCGCGAATCATTTTGTTAGTCTCCTCAAAAGATTTGTTCAGTTTAGCACAAAACTTAATCGCGTAGCGTTGCTCGATCGTCGATTCCATTTTTCCCGTGACACGGTCGGCGCGCAGAGGTTTACAATAACAGACGTCCTGCCGCTTCCACAGCTCGGAGAGCACTGAAACCGGTTTCGCGGCAAAGCTTAGCGTCCCCCCCACCTACTCCATGTGGCCCGGTCCCACTCCGACTACTAGGAGCGGCGCGGGAAATTCAGTTGCATTACTTTCGGAACGTACCCTGTACATTGGTGCAGACATTCCCTGCTACCAAAATTATTTCCAACATGACAAATAATAATTATTCCTACTTAATCCTATTAATAAAATATAAACATCTTTCATAAATTGTGGCTTGACAATAGACAATAGAAATATACACGTCTTACAATCTCTGTAGGCGCGAGGCGAATGTTGGATATTCAAGATAATACCTGTATAATGATTTTAATAGTTTTTCTTCAAGTGTAGGTATAAAAGCTTCCATAATTTGTTTTATACCGTACCTTGGATTTCTATTGTCATTATTCATTATATGTCAATGACGAAGTATTTTACGTTTACAAGGAGACATGGTAGTTATTTCAGTTTCTCTGTTACATACAACTCAATGTTCCATGTGTTTTCAATTTACATTACTACTTTTTTCCCCTATATGTTTAAAATGAATGAAAGCCTTCTACAATAGATAATTTTATTTTATTTATTTATTGTTCCGTGGGACCAAATTAAGGAGAAGTCTCCATGGTCATGGTACGAGTAAATACATGAAATTATAACACGATATTAGAAACAGATAAAATGAAATACAAGAAACGTATTCAGGCGACAGTTCGTAAGTTTAAATAAAGAAAATCAACAATGTAACACTGGAATTTGCTTAATTTCTCAGCTTTTCCAGGAGCTCCTCGACAGAATAGAAAGAGTGAGCCATAAGGAAACTCTTCAGTATAGACTTAAAAGCATTTGGGCTATTGCTAAGATTTTTGAGTCCTTGTGGTAGCTTATTGAAAATGGGTGCAGCAGAATAGTGCACTCCTTTCTGCACAAGAGTTAAGGAAGTGCATTCCACATGCAGATTTGATTTCTGCCTAGTATTAACTGAGTGAAAGCTGCTAACTCTTGGGAATAAGCTAATATTGCTAACAACAAACGACATTAAAGAAAATACATACTGTGAGGGCAATGTCAGAACTACCAGACTATTGAATAGGGGTCGACAAGAGGTTCTCGAATTTACACCACATATAGCTCGAACAGCCCGCTTTTGAGCCAAAAATACCCCTTTTGAATCAGAAGAATTACCCCAAAAAATAATACCATATGGAATAAACGTATGAAAGGCGTATTGAACTGTCACTTATTTCAGATACTGTTCTAATGGTAAATAAAGCGGCATTTAGTTTCTGAACAAGATCCTGAACATGGGCTTTCCACAACAGCTTTCCACAGCAGCATCAGCAAACAGAAGTATTTTTGAATCACCTGTGCCCTCATCTCGTGGTCGTGCGGTAGCCTTCTCGCTTCCCACGCCAGGGTTCCCTGGTTCGATTACCGGCGGGGTCAGGGATTTTCTCTGCCTCGTGATGGCTGGCTGTTGTGTGCTGTCCTTAGGTTAGTTAGGTTTAAGTAGTTCTAAGTTCTAGGGGACTGATGACCATTGATGTTAAGTCCCATAGTGCTCAGAGCCATTTGAATCACCTGTAATACTAGAGGGAATATCATTTATATAAATAAGAAACAGCAGTGGCCCCAGCAGCGACCCTTGGGGAACGCCTCACTTAACAGTGCCCCATTGGGACTGAACATCACTACTACTCTCAATATTGCGGAGAATCACCTTCTGCTTTCTGTTCTTAAAGTAAGAGGCGAACCAATTGTAAGCTACTCCCCTTACTCCGTAATGGTCCTACTTCTGCAGTAATATCTTGTGGTCAACACAGTCACAGTTATTGCCTAAAATATTTGATGACAAACAATTTACTTAAATAACGTGTCTGAAAACGCCATCTGTTAAAGCCACGTAGGTGTCACCAGTGTTGATCGCTTTCGACTGCCAAATATGTGAGAATTAATGCTTCGCAGGAGAGTGTGGATTCACTGACACCCCTTTATGCCACCTTATGAGACCCTTTCGTGCCGATTTGAGCAGCGATGTTTTGGAAATCTTTTTCTCAACATCACAAAAGAAAACCGCGTGATTTCTACCCTGGTTGTCGCTGTTATATCCTCCTACACGTAGGCGTCAAAGGAAGGGGTGAAATGTAGGTGAGAGGGTGTGCGACGGCCTCACATGCGTGTGACACATCCACGGTGCGGTTGAGCAGAACTGTGGTGAAATTTGATGCTAATCTGACGTACCTAACTCACATTACACCTCGCATGAATTTCTGAGCACTGACATTTTTTTTTCGTACTACGATACCTTGCAGTCTGAAGCGTCGCCGAGAATGAAGGTGCCATCGCAAGACTCCCTGAGTTTCCATCATTACAAATTTCTAACTTATACACCGCAATGGAAAATATTTACGGGCCTTCGAAAAAGTGATCCTTTAGTTCTGTTGCGCAGTGTAGTTAGTGTTCAGTTCACTGACATTCGCATTCTCTGTGATTTATACGTACACAATGTGATCAGAAGCATCCGGGCACCTGGCTGAAAATGACTTACAAGTTCGTGGCGGAGAACATCGATAACGCTGTAAATAAGTATGGTGTTGGCCCACACTTAGCCTTGATGACAGGTTCCACTCTCGAAGGCATACGTTCAATCAGGCGCTGGAAGTTTTCTTGGGGAATGGCGGCCCATTCTTCACGGAGTGCCGCATTGAGGAGCGGTATCGATGTCGATCGGTGAGACCTGGTACGAAGTCGGCGCTCCAAAACATCCCGAAGGTGTTCTATAGGATTCAGCTCACGACTCTGTGCAGGAAAGTCCACTACAGGGATGTTATTGTCGTGTAACCAGTCCGTCACAGGCGGTGCATTATGAACACGTGCTCCACCGTGTTGAAAGATGTAATCGCCATCCTCGAATTGATGTTCAACAGTGGGAGGCAAGAAGGTGCTTAAAACATCAATGTAGGCCTAGGCTGTGATAGTGCCACGCAATACAACAAGGGGTGCAAGCCACACAATAAAAACATGACCGCACCGTAATACCACCGTCTCCGAATTTTACCATTGACACAGCACACGCTGGCAGATGACGTTCACCAGGCATTCGCCATACCCATCCCCCGCCATACGTCGCCGCATTGTGCACCGTGATTCGTCACTCCACACAACGTTTTTCCACTGTTCAATCGCCCAATGTTTACGCTCCTTACACCAAGCGAGACGTCGTTAGTCGTGTGTGGTTTATGAGCAGCCGCTCGACCATGAAATCCAAGTTTCCTCACCTACCACCTAACAGTTAAAATACTTGCAGAGGATCCTGATGCAGTTTCTGACCCCTGTGTGATGGTCTGGATTGATGTCTGCTTATTACACAGTACTGCCCTCTTCAGCTGTCCGCGATCCGTGTTCGTCAACAGACGAGGTCAGCCTGCACGCTTTTGTGCTGTACGTGTCCCTTCACGTTTCCATTTCACTATCACATCGGTAACAGGGGACCTAAGAGATCTAGGAGTGTGGAAATCTCGCTTACAGAAGTATGAAGCAAGTGACAGCCAATCACCTGACCACGTCAGTGGGTTCCGCGGAGCACCCGATTCTGCTCTCTTACGATTTCTAATGACTACTGAGGTCGCTGATATGGGGTACCTGGCAACAGGTAGCAGCACAATGCATCTGATATGAAAAACGTATGTTTTTATGGGTGTCCGGATGCTGTTGATCACATAGTGTATGTGGCTAGATGTGATGGTGACACATGCATGGATGTGGGACGCTCGTTATTACTCCATTTTGGGGAGCAAAGAAACGAAGTTTTGTCACCTCTCGGGAAGACCATCTAAAGTGAGCCGGTCAGCTGTTGGTTTTGGCGGGTGATAACGTCTCTCTTAAGCGTGTGGTGCGAGAGTCAAGTGCCAGGACGATTCACATTTAAGATATGTGAAACTTTCCTTTCCTGTAGTTGTTGCTTTACTGCAGAAGGGTTTAAATAATGGATGGCGGTCGTGTTATGTAGTGCTTGCAGGAATAGTAAAATTTTCTCTTTCTGTATAAGAATTCAGTGCCTCTAATCGTTTTAGTGTGCGCCATCCAATTATTCAAAAGGAGGTGTTTCATCTTAATAACCGGCATTTAATTCTATCAAATTTCTACGCTTGCATTTTGGCTTATTTCATCATTTTTTACGGCTTACCCTCATTTGACCAGGGTGACCTGCACACGCTAACGTCGTTTCTCACTGTACTTGCAAGGCAGTAGTATAATAACTTCCTCGTTGTGCAGCAAAAATCCTTTAGTTATAACTCAAAGCTTAATACACGCAATACATCAACCATATGCTGCAAGATATGATACAGGAGTCTCGAGTTCCTTGTTAAATAATAGAAACTAGAAACATGCAGATAATAAATATCGTTTTATACGCTGGTTTTATGTGTTAAGACCAATTATTCGATTCCATCAGTAGACAGAATGCCCTGCCAAGCTGGGCCTTGCAGACTGGGGAGGGACGCATGTGTTGTGGGCAGGATAACACTTGCAGAGAAGAGACTTCATTCGAATATTTAAAGTAGATACGCACTGAAGGCAGTGCAAGCCGTATTTCATAGCAGCAATGGTACGATTTCATACTTAGAGAGGACTCACCCTAATGAGCAAATATCTATAATGGAGGGACAATCGCCTAAGTGCAGTAAAGCCCTATAATAACACATGATGACGTAAAAGACAGTTTGGATTTGAGACACTCGTTCTTTCTTCTTAATAACTACGAAATAACAATGTTGGTACTGTGGTCGTCCATAGTCCGTAATTTAGAAAAAAATATTCACACCTCTAATCGTCTCACTACACAGCACAGTTGCCCATGGATAGTGCAGTTCTACAGCTATTGTTTGTGGATAACGCTGAATGACTGACAAGTAACTCCGGTCTTGCCGACACTTTTGAATGCATGATTCACTGCGACACTGTGATCAGTAACAGTGCGGATGTTAATGAGCGATGATCAGCTCCTAATATCTGACCGCTAATTATTCACACTGCACACATGTTTTTCTGCAATAATGGATCCAGTTACACAATAGGTACATACACATAGCGTCATAAAGTGCTCAGTTTAAACTGGTACGTCTGTATCCTACAAATTTTGCCAATGTATAGATTTGGCATCCTATCAATTTATGAGTTTTACTGTCAGCTTCACCAATTTCCAGATGTGGTGCCACTAGTCTAACATTTTGAAAACTATGCTTTGATGTCATTATTTTATACTATCAGTGTACGTGGATGAAGCGTGTGTACGACGTATGTACATTGTAGGTGTAGTGTATACGTGGCATAATTGTGGCGTATACACAGGCATAACACGATATGCCAGAGTCACAGTAGTGTCATGGCAGCATATGCAGTGCAGTTACTCAATGTTTGTGTCTGTGTGTGTGTGTGTGTGTGTGTGTGTGTGTGTGTGTGTGTGTGTGTGTGTGCGAGTACGTTTGTGTATTCTGCGAGTATCTGATGGGGTTTAACAATAAAAGAAATTATAGGACGTTATATACACTCCTGGAAATTGGAAAAAAGAACACATTGACACCGGTGTGTCAGACCCACCATACTTGCTCCGGACACTGCGAGAGGGCTGTACAAGCAATGATCACACGCACGGCACAGCGGACACACCAGGAACCGCGGTGTTGGCCGTCGAATGGCGCTAGCTGCGCAGCATTTGTGCACCGCCGCCGTCAGTGTCAGCCAGTTTGCCGTGGCATACGGAGCTCCATCGCAGTATTTAACATTGGTAGCATGCCGCGACAGCGTGGACGTGAACCGTATGTGCAGTTGACGGACTTTGAGCGAGGGCGTATAGTGGGCATGCGGGAGGCCGGGTGGACGTACCGCCGTATTGCTCAACACGTGGGGCGTGAAGTCTCCACAGTACATCGATGTTGTCGCCAGTGGCCGGCGGAAGGTGCACGTGCCCGTCGACCTGGGACCGGACCGCAGCGACGCACGGATGCACGCCAAGACCGTAGGATCCTACGTAGTGCCGTAGGGGACCGCACCGCCACTTCCCAGCAAATTAGGGACGCTGTTGCTCCTGGGGTATCGGCGAGGACCATTCGCAACCGTCTCCATGAAACTGGGCTACGGTCCCGCACACCGCTTGGCCGTCTTCCACTCACGCCCCAACATCGTGCAGCTCGCCTCCAGTGGTGTCGCGACAGGCGTGAATGGAGGGACGAATGGAGACGTGTCTTCTTCAGCGATGAGAGTCGCTTCTGCCTTGTTGTCAATGATGGTCGTATGCGTGTTTGGCGCCGTGCAGGTGAGCGCCACAATCAGTACTGCATACGACCGAGGCACACAGGGTCAACACCCGGCATCATGGTGTGGGGAGCGATCTCCTACACTGGCCGTACACCTCTGGTGATCGTCGAGGGGACACTGAATAGTGCACGGTACATCCAAACCGTCATCGAACCCATCGTTCTACCATTCCTAGACCGGCAAGGGAACTTGCTGTTCCAGCAGGACAATGCACGTCCGCATGTATCCCAACATGTGCCACCCAACGTGCTCTAGAAGGTGTAAGTCAACTACCCTGGCCAGCAAGATCTCCGGATCTGTCCCCCATTGAGCATGTTGGGACTGGATGAAGCGTCGTCTTACGCGGTCTGCACGTCCAGCACGAACGCTGGTCCAACTAAGGCGCCAGGAGGAAATGGCATGGTAAGCCGTTCCACAGGACTACATCCAGCATCTCTACAATCGTCTCCATGGGAGAATAGCAGCCTGCATTGCTGCGAAATGTGGATATACACTGTACTAGTGCCGACATTGTGCATGCTCTGTTGCCTGTGTCTATGTGCCGGTGGTTCTGTCAGTGTGATCATGTTATGTATCTGACCCCAGGAATGTGTCAATAAATTTTCTCCTTCCTGGGACAATGAATTCACGGTGTTCTTATTTCAATTTCCAGAAGTGACAGGGTGATTCCGTAAGTATGTGAAAAAATTTAACAGGCAGAACCTGGGGTCGGAGAAGCAAGCTTTAGGGGATAATAGAAACAAAATCACATTATTGTGCACTTTTTCATTGTAAACAGTTAACTTCAAATACCACCACTGACACAATGAACGTACCATTAGTACTGTATCTTAGAAAATGTGCTGAAACTGACGACGACCAACCTCACTGAAACCATAACTTCGGCGAAAAAGGCTTCGTCGCACCCTCGCAAATATTCCTGATGTATTCCGGATCACATAACAGGCAGCTACAATTCCGGCAACTAATTGCATCTCCTCGTCCACTGGCATCTTATACACAAGTGACTTTACATGTTTCAGTAGAAAATACACTACTGGTCATTAAAATTGCTACACCACGAGGATGACCGACAGAAAGAAGATTGATGTGATATGCAAATGATTAGCTCGAATGATTAGCTTTCCAGAGCATTCACACAAGGTTGGCGCCAGTGGCGACACCTACAACGTGCTGACATGAGGAATGTTTCCAACCGATTTCTCATACACAAACAGCAGTTGACTAGCGTTGCCTGGTGAAAAGTTGATGTGATACCTCGTGTAAGGAGAAGAAATGCGTACAATCAGGTTTCCGACTTTGATAAAGGTCAGATTGTAGCCTATCGCGATTGCGGTTTATCGTATCGCCACATTGCTGCTCGCGTTGGTCGAGATCCAATGACTGTTAGCACAATATGGAAACGATGGGTTCAGGAGGGTAATACGGAACGCCGTGCGGGATCCAAACGGCCTCGTATCACTAGCAGTCGAGATGACAGACATCTTATCCGCATAGCTGTAACAGATCGTGCAGCCACGTCTCGATCCCTGAGTCAACAGATGGGGACGTTTGAAGGACAACAACCATATGCACGAACAGTTCGACGACAACAGCATGGACTATCAGCTCGGAGACCATGGCTGCGGTTACCCTTGACGCCGCGTCACAGACAACAGCGGTTGCGATGGTGTACGCAGCGACAAACCTTGGTGCACGAATGGCGAAACGTTATTTTTTCGTATGAATCCAGGTTCTGTTTACAGCATCATAATGCTCGCATCCGTGGTTGGTGACATCGCGATGAACGCACATTGCAAGCGTGTATTCGCCATCGCCGTACTGGCGTATCACCCGGAGTGATGGTTTGGGGTGCCATTGGTTACACGTCTCGGTCACCTCTTGTTCGCATTGACGGCACTTTGAACAGTTGACGTTACATTTCAGATGTGTTACGACCCGTGGCTGTACCCTTCATTCGATCCCTGCGATACCGTACATGTCAGTAGGATAATGCGCGACCGCATGTTTCAGGTTCTGTACGGGCCTTTCTGGATACAGAAAATTTCGACTGCTGCCCTGGCCAGCACATTCTCCAGATCTCTCGCCAATTGAAAACGTCTGGTCAGTGGCGACTGAGCAACTGGCTCCTCACAATACGCCAGTCACTTGATGAACTGTGGTATCGTGTTGAAGCTACTTCGGTAGCTGTACCTGTACACGCCATCCAAGCTGTGTTTGACTCAATACCCAGGCGTATCTAGGCCGCTGTTACTACCAGAGGTAATTGTTCTGGGTACTGCTTAGTCAGGATTCGTGCACCCAAATTGCGTGAAAATGTAATCACATGTCAGTTCTAGTATAATATATTTGTCCAATAAATACCCGTTTATCATCTGCATTTTTTCTTAGTGTAGCAATTTTAATGGCCAGTAGTGTAATAAAGGGGATTGATGTCGGTTGACGTCACATGCCATGGATAGGACCTCCCCCTCAAACCAACGATCTTCCTGGTAGCGCTCTATCGTATTGTACTGCACGTATGTGAATTTCACTGAGCAATGAACGGGTCTTTCGTTGATTAATACCACGTTCTGTCACGGGAAAACGTACGTACGATGCAACAGAGCCACCTTGTGGACAAGTAAAGTATCCAAAACCAGATGACTTCCTGGTAATCAGGTTTGTTCTCCTTGTTTCCTTGCAGGAAATAAGTATAGTACATGTAAACAAACAGAACGTACGCAAGGTAGTTGTAAGTAAGTTGTAAAACAGTAATGCTAGACCATATTACTTTCATATCTCCTTAAGTTGGCTTATCCGACTCCAGGACCCCTATTTCAAGCTGTCCACTGGAGCATTCTCTCTCTCTCCCTATATATATATATATATATAGAGAGAGAGAGAGAGAGAGAGAGAGACAGACAGACAGACAGAGAGAGAGTCTTACTGGCAGTTCAAATAAACTGTTTTAATTGCTTGCGGAAGTCTGCTGGTGTGGCTGGGGCAATACTTGGTCATGGAACACCTCCATGTCGTAGTCCAGCAGTTGTGCCAACTTTGTATTATAGGTTCTTTGAGCTGCGAACGGTTGCTGCTTTGGCTGTGCTATGCACAGTCGAAGACAGCAGGTTTCAAAGGTCTGTCAGACATCCTATGCAGAGCACTCCTGCTGCTACTGTGGCACCAGTGCACTGCACTCATCGGTAACAATCACAACAAAAACCTAAGTACAAATAATCAAATAAGAGACTGTGAGAATGTTACTAATTTATCACATTATGTTAGTGCATCCAATAATTCCCTATGTCATACCTGGTAAAAGTACACAGTTGGATGGTGCTGTCACACTGGGTTGCAAACAATGTGATGCGTACACTGAAATTGGTGGGTTTTGCTAATAATGACCATATACCTGCAACAAAAGAAATTGGGAAACGCTTACTGATAGTCTTTTTCCTTCCAGCTGATCGCTGCTGCTTCTGGTAGCGCTTTACAAAGCGTAATGTACAGACGATAAATGACATTATAAACATTAGAATTACTCAAAAAGTGTGAAGTGTCCCATTGTGGAGTGGTTCGCGCACAAAGGAAGACGGCGTTCAGGTAGCACTGAACTACAGAATATTTGTAAGAAAACAACTGGAAAACGTGAACAACAGAAACTGAAACCACTAAAGGCCACAAAAGATCGTTCGGATCTAATGACAATAATTGTCACTAAGTGAACATAGTTCCGAGAAGCTGCGACAGAAAGCACACAGTCTGTCACCATCGATTACCCTCCAAGTTGGGATCGGTTGTAGTCACGAACCGTGGAGCACTGACGTTGTCTTCGTCCGGAAGGACTGTACTGGCGCACAATGGTTCAGAACGGCCCAGTCCCTGGATAAAAGTCTAAAAGTGAGAATGACAATTTCAAAATTTCCAGTTTCAGGTTTTTTGGGTCGCCGATTACGAATTTGATATCAAAATTATGAAACTCAAAATGGCGGATAAAAACTGGCGGCATTTTGCATAAATAATTATTTTATCGGTTCGAAAATTTGCCCCAATATGTTTTCGAGGTCTCTGATTACGTATTTGATATAAAAATTGTGAATTTCAAAATTGCGGACATTTTGGAAAAATTATCACTTCATCAGTCCGAAAATTTGCACCATTGGGTTTTCGGGGTCGCTGATTACGAATTTGATATTAGATTCATTACATTTGAAATTCCAAAATGAAAAACAGTTTTGTAGAATATGTAAATTTCTATTTTATTTTACATACATAATACATTGGATTAAGTAAAAAGCATAATCTGCGTCAGATGGATCTGTCGTACATGTTTCGATTTCCGGTGAGGGTAAGCTACTATTTGTGACATACTCTTCTGGTGTTTCCAGTAGAAGTTCTAGTACACCAGGAGGTAATGGTGCACAATTTTTTATTTTTAAGTTTTGAAAATTTGTTGTCACTGGGTCCAAGGATGCAAGAAGCCTACGAAAAACGTCAGACCTTGTCTTCTCTAGCGTAAATTTTCGAGAAAAATTTTCGCGGTACCGATGAATGTCCTTGTTCCTCGCTTCTTGAGCGTCCTCGGGAAGTTGTCCGTTTGGCAAGACACTCATTTCAATTATTACATAGACATGAATTAAAACGGTATATTACAACTTTGGCATCGGGTACCAGGAATATAACTCAACATGTCGTTTCGCGAAGTCTAAGCAACAAACCCTGAACTTTTCGATATGTACAGCGAAACCACTCGTCATTGTCAGGAAAATTATTTTGCAAATTGCTACGAGTTTCTCGTCCAAATTCAAAATTTCTGCTGTTTAGGCAGCGTTCTCAGGAAAACGTCGGGCTGTATTGCCGTCGTTTGTACTGCCAAATCCTTGCATAGGCATATAGATATTTAAACCTAAAACAGCTTTAAATATCTTTTGTATTTGTTCCTTACGATCTTCAACTACTTTCCTTTCACCCACTGATCGCGCCTGCCATTAACTCGTTCCGTGATTCAGTTTATATGCAACACGAAGCATCCGTTCCATAAACCTTATCCACGCGTGTAAGGAAGGTATTCCAAAATTTAGTTTCGACCTATCACATTGTTTGTTCCACCAATTGTAAATTGTTAAAATTGTTCAACGTCAAATTACATAAATAACATCTTTGCGCAGATTTAGTGCTAGTAATAGCAATTTTCACCTCTCCATCTATCACTGTAAAGGATAAGTCATATTTTACTTCAACGTTAATACCCTCCGTTACTGTAACGAATGTGACGAGAGATGCTATCTGCTTATAGACGATTTTTATATCATCAACAATTGACTGCACGGTTTCTTTTAAAAATTGCAATTTCAACAATCTGAAGTAACGAGGTGAAGAAGGCCTTGGGTTCTTCCAAACGACAAGTTGGTGCTTAGATTTGTTGTCTGAAGCTAGCATTTGTAACGGAACCACATAAGTAAAACATACGTGAGGGCCAGAGCTGTCGCTTTCGTCAAATTTTATTTTATGGTGCTGCGATGACGAATCATCGCATCCCCACTTCCAAATTAACTTCATGTTATTCGGCACCGAACTGTCGAGTGTTTTCATGACATCAGATTGTACTTGAAACAATCGAGCTGTAGTATGGTATAGTAAAGCCTGCAATGATACTTCCGCACTTGTTTCCCTTATACGTAATGAACACTCTGATGGTAACAATAATAGCAGCCAATATTTAATTGATAAATAGGATACACCGACCTGTCGCTGTTTTCATTGGTTAATTCCCGGACCGTATTGTACGTTTCTTTCGTCATTTTACTTCTTATTATCAAGTTTACAGCAACATCTGCGGTAATTTCTTGACGTACGTGTCTAGAACTTTGTGCGAATGCTAACTGATACCCAGAGCCTCGCGTGGGAGACGTTGTTGTAATATCCTTCAGCACCTTTGCTCCAGCGTCGGACCCAGAAGCATGAAGATTCATTTCCGTTGAGAATGCTAATGCCTTTGGACTTGTTGATCTCCGAGGATCATTGAATTTTCGTCGCTTACTCCATTCGCTGGATGATGAGAAAACCAATGAGGCTCTTCCAAATTTGTGGCTTTTGTCCATTTCTGATGTATCAGAATTAGGAGCAGGTTCGTCCCTGTTTGTGAAATCCACATTCTACAACAAATCGCAATAACGTTATCTCGAAAGTAAAAGAAAAGTTGAAATGAAAAATTTCAATGATACACTGGAACCTCGTTTGTATTGACTCGCGTTTAAGTTGACTCGCGATTCTGATCACTTCCCACCTCTCATTGACCTCTTGTTCCTCCACCTCACGCGTTTAAGTTGACTCGCGATTATGTTCACTTCCCACCTCTCATTGACCTCTTGTTCCTCAACGTCAGTAATCAACACAATGCAAAGCATAGTGGAATGCATTTGTGTTGGTGCCCAGAGGGGAAATGTGGAAGGAGAAAGTTATAGTAGCGGGATACTCTCTCGAGTCAACAGAAAAGCGAGGTATACGTTTCGAGGCAGTCAACATAAATAAGGTCCCAGAGTATAAGAAATAGGAAAATTGTCAAGCCTAAATAGCTACGTCCTGGTCAAGACATTCTTCGTCACTGGCGAGAAAGCACTCTAGAATTCAGCGGCTATCCTGCCATTTTTTCTGCATCGTAAATAGGAGATTCCTTTAACATTTCCCTTCTTGTCTAAACTATTTATCGTCCACGTTTCCCTTCCATACATGGCTGCACTCCATACAAATACTGTCAGAAACGACTTCCTGACACTTAAATTTATGCTCGATGTTAACAAATTTCTCTTCTTCAGAAACGCTTTCTTTGCCATTGCCAGTCTACATTTTATATATTCTCTTCTTCGACCATCATAAGTTATTTTGCTCCCCAAATAGCAAAACTCCTTTACTACTTTCAGTGTCTCATTTGCTAATCTAATTCCCTCAGCATCACCCGACTTAATTCGAAAACATTCCATTATCCTCGTTTTGATTTTCTTGATGTTCATCTTATATCCTCCTTCCAAGACACTGTCCATTCCGCTCTTCTACTCATCCAGGTGTCAAAGTTTTAAGTTCTTCTCCATGAGTTTTAATACATACTCCGAATTTTTCTTTTGTTTACTGCTTGCTCAGTATACAGATTGAATAACATCGGGGATAGGATACATCCCTGTCTCACTCCGTTCCCAACAACTGCTTTCCTTTCATGCCCCTCGAGTCTTATAACTGCCATCTTGTTTCTGTACAAATTGTAAATAGCCTTTCGCTCGCTGTATTTTACCCCTGACATCTTAATGATTTGAAAGAGTGTAGTCCAGTCAACATTGTCTAAAGCTTTCTCTAAGTCTACAAATGCTAGGAACGTAGGTTTGCCTTTTCTTAATCTATTTTCTAAGATAAGTCGTGTAGTCAGTATTGCCTCACGTCTTCCAACATTTCTAAGGAATCGAAACTAATCTTCCCCGAGGTAGGCTTCTACCACTTCTTCCATTCGTCTGTCAATAATTCGTGTTTGTATTTTGCAGCCGTGGCATATTAATCTGATAGTTCGGTAATTTTCAAATCTTTCAACACCTGCCTTCACTGGGATTGGAATTATTATTTTCTTCTTGAAGTCTGAGGGTATTTCACCTGTCTCATACATCTTGCTCACTAGATGATGGAGCTCTGTTAGGCCTGGCTCTCCCAAGGCTGTCAATAGTTCTAATGGAATGTTGTCTACTCCCGGGACCTTATTCCGACTTAGGTCTTTCAGTGCTATGTCAAACTCTTCACGTAGTATCATATCTCTAATTTCATCATCTACATTCTTTTCCATTTCCATAATATTGTCCACAAGGACATGCGCCTTGTAAAGACCCTCTACATACTACTTCCACCTTTCTGCTTTCCCTTCTTTGCTTAGAACTGGGTTGCCGTCTGAGCTGTTGATATTCATGCAAGTGGTTTTCTTTTCTCCGAAGGTCTCTTTAATCTTGCCGTAGGCAGTATCTATCATACCCCTAGTGATATGCGCCTCTACATCCTTACATTTGATCTCTAGCCATCCCTGCTTAGCCATATTGCACTTTCAGTCGACCTCATCTTTGAGACGTTTATATTCCTTTTTGCCTGCTTCTTTTACTGCATTTATGTATTTTCTCCTTCTATCAATTAAATTCAATATCTCTTCTGTTACCCAAGGATATCTACCAGCCCTCGTCTTTGTACCTACTTGATTATCTGCTACCTTCACTATTTCATCTCTCATAGCTATCCATTGTTGTTTTACTGTATTTCTTTCCCCCATTCTTGTCAATCGTTGCCTAATGCTCTCCCTGAAGCTCTCTACAACCTATGATTCTTTCAGTTTATCTAGATCCCATCTCCTCAAATTCCCACCTTTTTACAGTTTATTCAGTTATAATCTACAGTTCATAACCAATAGATTGTTGTAAGAGTACACATCTGGCTCTGGAAATGTCTTACAATTTAAAACCTGGTTCCTAAATCTCTGTCTTACCATTATATAATCTATCTGATACCTTCTGGTATCTCCAGGTTACTTCCACGTATACAACCTTCCTTCATGATTCTTGACCCAGGTGTTAGCTATGATTAAGTTATGCTCTGGGCAAAATTCTACCTGGCCGCTTCCTCTTTCATTTCTGCCCCCAATCCATATTCACCTACCACAGTTACTTCTCTTCCTTTTCCTACTATCGAGTTCCAGTCACCCATCACAATTAAATTTTCGTAACCCTTCACTATCTGAATAATTTCTTTTATCTCATCATACATTTCATCAATTTCTTCGTCATCTGCTGAGCTAGTTGGCATATAAACTTGTACTACTGTGGTAGGCTTGGACTTAGTATGTACCTTGGCTACAATAATGCGTTCACTATGCCGTTTGTAGTAGCTTAGCCGCATTCCTATTTTCCTGTTCATTATTAAATCTACTCCTGGATTACGCTTATTTCATTTTGTATTTATAACCCTGTTTTCACCTGACCAGAAGTATTGTTCTTCCTGCCATCGAACTTCACTAATTCCCACTATATCTAACTTTAACTTATCCATTTCTCTTTTTAAATTTTATAACCTACCTGCACGGTTAAGGGATCTGACATTCTACGGCCTCCTGAGTAGTCCCCATCCGGTGATACGAATGGGGGACTATTTTACCTCCGGAATATTTTACCCAAGTGGACGCCATTATCATTTAACCATACAGTAAAGCTGCATGCCCTCGGAAAGAATTACAGCTGTAGTTTCCCCTTGCTTTCAGCCGTTCTCAGTACCAACACAACAACGCCGTTTTGGATAGTGTTACAAGGCCACATCAGTCAATCATCCAGACAGTTGCCTCTGCAACTACTGAAACGGCTGCTGCCCCTCTTCAGGAACCGGATGTTTGTCTGACCTCTCAACAGATACCCATCCGTTTTGCTTGCACATACGGTACAGCTATCTGTATCGCTGAGGCACGCAAGCCTCCCCACCAATGGCAAGGTGCATGGTTCACGGTAACTGAAATAATTTAAAAAAATGTATATGTATAATGTGTATATATGGTATGTATGTTGTACATAACGTAATAATATTTTAAGAAATCCTACAGTTATGAACAGTGGATTAAAGAACTATATTATTATGTTTTACAAATTGTGTTTATTGTCCATGAATAATGATTGGAATAATATTTGTAAACATTTTTCGATATTTCTATAAAAATGGTTATTACGGTTAGAATTTTATTTAAATCTTTATTCACAATGCTACACCGATTCAATAATATACCGTTCTTATCACCAGAATACTTTAGAAACAGATAGGAAACATCTACGAAAAACCCTCCATACCAGCGATCTTTCAAGCCTCTGGTGTAGAAAGTTGAGTGGAGAATATCGCCATTAGTCACAGTGCGTAATGCGCACGACACCGTGCACCGTAACACTAAAATCGTTATTATTCAAAATGGGCAACTTTCGAGCAGCAAATTCTAGAATATTTAGTTGATAGATAGTTCAACAAACATGTCCCTGTTAATTCCAGCGTTAAAATGTGATAAAAGTTTTTAGTACAGACACACATGTATTTCTAAAGAAGCGAAATAACATGATAATCACGACTAGCTTTAGCATAATGTTTCATAAATAACCAAAAACATTTTCTAAAATTGAAGTAACATAAAATGTTTCTACATATCTTCATCCACATTTTCCATTTTGGTAAATACTAATTGGACGTGCCTTTGTAAAATTCTGTGTGATTTTCTGAAGCATTTTGTTTACTCGGACAGAGGTAGACTTGGTGGTAAATTCGGCGGCGTACTGCAGAGAGCCTTTTTCTTCTTTATTGTTATTTCATCCCCTTTTCTCCTATGTGTGGGAGGGGGTGGGTTGGCTTTCAGCGGTACAATACGCCGCTCTTCAACCAAGATAATTCATAAAGATATAACAGAGACTATACAAAAATCTTTTAAAGTAAAAACATTAATTAAGATGAACCAAAATGACTATAAGCATATATAATTTAAAAAACACAGTTTAGATATTGTGATATTCTTCAATGAAGAAATCATTGGAGCTCAGCACTTCCACTTAACATCTGACGAACCTGCACTGGGTGAAAAGTATTGTGGAAGGAGAGAATACATTTTTCATGACCTGAGGGGTATGTGTAAAGAGGTAGGGATATGTTAGGTGTGCAAACTTCGGAGATAATAAACAAGAGATGAAGTGGATAGTAGGAAAACAAACAGTGAGGAGGACAGAGGGTGAGAAGGAGTAATTTTGTGTTGGGAGGCTAATGATAGAAGAAGAGAGGTATTCATGTAGGTGGATAGAGAAGAGGCGAGAGGAGCCTGATGAGGAAGGATTAAAGTTGGTAGGAGGGATAAATATCGGGGCGGATATATAAATATCGGGGCGGATCTCATTGTCTGGGAGACGGAGTTGGTTGAAGCTGAGGAGAGAAAAAGGCGGTGGTCCTATAACGCCCCCCTGCGCAGGGATACCCGGAAGTGGCCCGCGTCACGTGGCTTCACGGATGTGCCGGCTGTGTCCAGTGATGGGGAGAGGGGTCTCTACTTACTGACTCACTGCAGCGAACGGCGCAGAGAAGCCGAACAGTGGCAGCTGCAGGCGTCTGGAGAGACGCAACCCGCTGGGCACTGCTGCGCGACGGGTGTACCGGCTCATCAGGGACTACCCGTAAACGGCAGGGAAGGGACCGGGCTCTCTCCACGAAACGCCACTGGCTACGACACTGGCTACGGAGAGAGGGAGAGGGATGATGTCATTGCACAAGTGTCAGACGCTGGAACCAGCCACTCTGGGAAAACTGTTGCTGATATCATAAAAGTGGTCACCTACCACTCATGAAATTTTTCGCCTTCTATCATCGCACTTTTCCGTACGCTGGACTGGCATTACTTCCGCGTTCCCACACTTTGTAAGACTTCAGAACAGAGTCAGAACTGTGAATTCATTGAATTCATGTGTCTATACCCAAAATTGTTTCTTTTTATAATTTTGTGTGTGTGTGTGTGTGTGTGTGAGAGAGAGAGAGAGAGAGAGAGAGAGAGAGAGAGAGAGAGAGAGAGAGAGAGAGAGAGAGACAGAGACAGAGACAGAGAGAGAAAGAGGGAGAGACAGAGAGAGAGAGATATGGAGGGATGGAGGGAGGGAGGCGAAAAGAGGTGGGGGTTGGGGAGCGAAAGGTGGAGGGGAGACTACTGAAAACTTGAAACTATAGTTCTCATTCTGTTGACACAACCTGCAAGGTGAGGTGAAGTTGGTATACCGCCAATGCATTGTAAGAAGAAGTGGCTCCAGAGAAGGAGAAAAACTGCCAAGACCGAATGTAAATCCTCTCAAATGTAGTCAGTTTTCGCTCCAGTTTCATCTCCGGGTGATATGGCGCCGTGGTGATTAAGCTAGACGACTGTTCACGTACCCGGCAAGTCATCCACATTGATTCCCATAGTTTTCTCTCGCATCAGATCGCCCCATCCTCCAGTATTTGCTGTTTCTTTCTCTCGGACGACAGCTATTGTATTAGTTTGCCGAAAACTGTTTCTGAGTCATGATTCAATTATCTTCCTTGACTTTATTTGTGGCCTTCTCTCACCAAGAAACAATGCAAGCTGTTTCTAATCATCTTTGAACATTAATTAAAATGAAATCATCTGATTGTAAATGGTGTATACATGTCTTCAGAGCTAAAATATTTAGGTTTAAAAATTTCGTTGAATTCCGGCTCCACCTGGCATATCTAACGCAATGTCACTGGTTTTCAATGGACTTAAATTTTTCTTTGAGGCTTTACGCACAAATCAACTAAGGAACTACTGACCACCCATCCTCCACACATTTCGCATCTATGCAATGTCACTGTTCCGTTAGATTGCGCATACAACTACGTTACTTACGTATATGACTGAAGAAGCAGGGAGAGAAATTTTCTGTTTACATTCACTCTTGAGTCTCTCTTATGATGTATGCTCAGTGAAACTTCCTTCAGAAGAATTTTCTGAGAGTAATGTGGCCACTATACGTAGCCGGATGGTTCTTCTGATCTGGGTTTATCGCTCTCAGTGATGAGAAGTGTTTTACCCACCTCCTCTCTGTGCTCTTTATGGTAGTACTAATTCGTGTCAGCTCCTCTGAGGGTTGAAGAATATCGCTACATGGTCAAGATATTTCACGTGCGTCATGTTCGTATCTACGACCTAAGTAGTACTAAAGTCCGCTGTGAAAGCTTCCTACATTATTTTTTCACGTGCATGATACAGTAACGCAGGTGATAAACCATCTTCTTGTCTAAATAAGGCTCTAATAATCTTGATCTCGCTTGGCAAGTTACCATTATTATGACACTGTACCCTACTCTAATCCCGAGTAACGAACATCATAATTATTACAGACTCTGCCACCAATTCTATAAAACATTCTCCGTGAATACATTGATATTCCTGCTAGAGTTGCACAAGATGTAAACAGAGATATTCTACATATTCCAAGACACGCTGTTGAAGAATGTAGGTATCGTGGACTATGGGCTTGCTCTTCCGCACTCCACCTTGGTACTCAACACACATCTTCTGGTAGGGACTGTTATTATCTAGTGTACTGTTGGACAGTAACACGTACTAGATGTATTGAATAATAACATTAAACAGAGAATAAGATTGCACGGATGGGATTAAAACGTGATCACTGTAAAAAGCAGGCTACCGTATGGACACTTCTACACTTTCTTTCCTGACGATGAACTACAGCAATGCACTCAATTTTTTTCTTTTTACTGAAATAGAAACGCTGTTACAACATAGTGAAAATATTACCGACATTGGCCCACAGCGGAAAAAATTGGCCCCCAGTTGAAAAAAAAAAAGCACTGTGGCGTCATAGCTGCAGCGCTCGGCGAATGGACTGTGTACCCGTTAATTAAAAATACAGCGGAGGTGTCTGCACTTACACGAGCGTAAAGCAAAAATACCAACACGGTGGTGTCGTTGTGGATTTCGGTACCACTCCCTCAATGCTCTGAATTAAATATGATGATTGCTTTGCAAAGCACTGGCTCCACTCAGAATTTTTGTTCAGCTGTTTGTTGTTATTGTGTTACGTGTAAACAGCGAAACAGGCAATGTTGATTTTCCACGTGTGCATTTTCCTACTCTGACCGATAGACAGCTGCGCTTGCCACGAAAGCACATACAAACATTTCCTGTACGTGTCCGCCGACTGCACCCAGTAAAATTTTTATTCGATTTAAATATCGTGGCTGCTAAAGTATACAATATACGGGAATATAAAGCCGGGGAATTATTGAAGAAAACTTCACACATAGTTGAAAATAGTGTTACTAATTAAAATTAATGATGAAGTACACAGCAATATCGAAAAATTCGTGTTCTTCATAAAGCAAGACTGAGTGTTAAGTGTTCATGGATTTGGTGAATGTGCTAGAACTTCGTTGGAACAGAAGTCCAGGTAGCGTTGACGTGGGAAGGATAGTGGAAAGCTGGATCAAGGATTTATAGATGTGGAAGATTATAAAAGGATTACAACTGCACATTTCGCGAGCTCTTTTAGACGTTCTGTAGATTACACACTTTCTGTTGGAAGTTTGCTTAGTGGTGATTCCCTGTTAAATACGCCTGTAAAGGAGCAGTACCACGGTGGCGCCAGCATCTTCTGCGTACTCAGTCTTGAATCGCATATGTGCAAGAAATGCCACGATATGAATTGATTTACGTATGAAGAGTGTATCACCCGTCTGGGATTCTTGTTAATATAAGTCTAGCCGAGGCGCTTAGGCGTACAGTCTCACATGCTAATGCCAGTCAGTACAAATGAAGCCTGTGTTGTTAGGAATGGTGACTGTGTGCTGCAGAAGTACTCTTTTTCATTTCCTTATGTTTAATTAGCCATTCCTGTTTATATGCCTGTTTCCTACGATTTCATTCAACACTCAGAAGAGAGGACTCTTGCGGTCTCAACATCACGTTACGGGTATTGTGCTGCATTCAATGCGCCCATCAGCAATGGTGTGCCGATATTCTCATTCTCACGCAATCACGAAGTTCACTGTGGCAGTTAAATGCGCGAATTACTCCTTTACGTACCACCGGAGACCAAGCGTTCTGGCACCAAAATATTTAGGAATTAACCGGAATCAAACGACATTATTTGCTTCACTGTATACGGAGTATTTGCTTCATCTAGTGTCCAGGAGTTGCTAGCCTCCGAGGCCAGTATGAAATCCTCTACAGTATATGGAAAGAAAGGGAAAGATAGTGCAATAATATCTGCTTTCGAGACGTTCAACTAATCTTCGTCGGAAGATGTTGCTCGTAACACACAGCCCGTGAGAAGCAGGGATTCCATTTCAAGAACCGTTTCTGCACTTCGTTGTATCTTTTAAGATCTAATAAATTTGTTTCATCTCTGAAGTTGTCCGCCCACTTTTCTGTGTGGTCAGTTCGTCTGACTGCCAAGCAGAGGGCGCGGGTTCGATTTCTGATTGGGCCGGAGAATTTCTGTACTTGGGGACAGTGTGTTGTGTTATCCTCATCATTGCTTCATGATCATCGTCAGCCAAGTGGTTCAATGTGGCGTCAAATAAAAAGACTTGCAACAAGTTTTTACGAGCCTAAAAGATAGGGACTCCTGGCTATTAATGCCATACTATCATTTCATTTCATGTAGGCTTTGAAATTATGTGGATACGCTACCTTTTGTTCGGACTTCAATCCACAACATTTTTAAAAGTCTCGAAAGAAAGTCTCATTCCCGCCGAGACTAAATCGGTATTGTTGCTTGCATATACACAATCATTTCTGTTCTAGCTGGACTTTTCGAAGATGTGATATTGCGATGAAATGGCTTAGCCACATCGTAGGGGGATATTTCTGAGTGAAAAATGCCAGAGGTACTGGAACCATTGACGATATACGACGAGAAATGCAGCCATCAAGACAAACAATGCGTTCATCAAAAGATAAGCTCAAACGTGTCACATAAGAAAGTAAGTCGGATTCGGACAGTGCTTTTACCGACTGAACATTTTTTCGTTAGTGGAGAAACGTAAGAATTACAGCTGTGATCTGAAATCCTTTTAAGCAATAATTAGCATCTGCGAAAAGCACATTCTAATCAAGTACAGTTTTACCGAAATTTCAGTACCTCTCTTACTGTTTCTATACATTAAGTCAAGTAATGAATTTATGAAGGTATAGTTTTGTCAATTTTCCTAGTACTAGTGAAAGCGTGGTCCATTGTACATTGACATTTTTACAGTAATCTTTTACACCTGGACTATAATAAAAACATTTTCGGAAGCTAAACTCCCTGCGGATGAAGAAAGTGAGAGATCTATCTAGTGTCACTACTAGGTATTTTGGAGTCTCGTAGTCTTCCAGTTTGACACCGGCCATACATTGTTTCAACTTGCGAGTGGCTTCCTTGTTTCGCAAATGAAAGCGCACACTTTGGTTTTTGAAGGGTTTCGTTTACGTTGGTTTGTGTTTTAGTATAATATAATGTATGGAAGAAGTGTAGATGTCGAATGTATGTATTGTCGTAAAATTATCACCAGACAAGTAGCGATGGAGGACAGAATCAACCCATTTGCTTAGTTGATGGCTATATGAGAACACCCTTCCAAATGAGTTCAAATAGGCCTCTGTGAGTAAGTAGCTGTTAGTAGAGAGACGTCCGAGGTCTTTCTCTGGTCCAGTGCACAAGTTTCATTTCTCATAACCTTGTGTTGTATACACTCGAAGATGGGGTCCTTCATCTCAGGAATTCGAACTAGCATGTGAAAAATATATTTCGTGTATAAAATAGGATGAAAGTATTCCGTTAAAGAAGGCATCTACAGTAGACACAACGGGAGTTACACGTAAGTGATTATACGAACATGGAAAATATTCTGAATTAAAGAAACATATTCGGAAACGTCCACGAGGGGGTGTGTAAATGTACAGTAAGACTCTATTAGAAGAAATTACTGACAGCTCTTGACTAAGATGAAACACAAAAAAAAACACAAAAAGAACATCACAGAAAGTTACTTCGGATGGGTGCTTATCTACTTCGATTGATGTAAACGCACTGTAAGCAAGACAAAACCCTATAATCATTCGAAGAGATAAGGAATAATATGTCGGCCGGTGTGGCCGAGCGGTTCTAGGGGCTTCCTTCGGTCTGGAACCGCGCGACCGCTACGCTCGCAGGTTCGAATCCTGCCTCGGGCAAGGATGGGTGTCATGTCCTTAGGTTAGTTAGGTTCAAGTAGTTCTGTTGTAGAGGACTGATGACCTCAGATGTTAAGTCCCATAGTGCTGAGAGCCATTTGAACCATTTTTTTGTCTTTCGGTAAATACAAAGGTAATTTGTAAAAGTATATATATAGTATTTGGGGAGTAAGGTATGTCCCAAAACCTACAACTATCTTGTGTTTGTTCTACACTGACGGAAAGAAAATCACCATTCCAAGAAAGAGTTGTGCGATATAAACGAAAGCTGGCAGGCTCGTTTCTGTACCTGACAATTGACATCTCTTCAGATATCGCACCAGTCGCATAAGAGTGGCACTAGTAGCCCAGCTGTGAGAATGAAATCTGGTTTGCCTTAAAAAAAATGCTGTAACGATCGTGAACGATAACTATGTTTGAGAATGGGAAAGGTGAGTTGATGTTAGACATGAACGCCTTTAAGGCGAAAAGATGCCATCATCTACACCTCACTCAGCTCCAACGAGGTCTTGTAATAGGAATACGAGAAGCTTGATGTTCCTTTTGCGATATTTTAGGAAGACCTAGCGGGTATATACCCACTGTACAGTGATCGTCATTAGAATGTACGGTCCCAAGAAGACTGAGCTCTAGACGGGCAGGTGGCACAACTCACAGGGAAAGTCACCGTGTGTGGCGTATGGCTCTGGCGCATCGTAATGCATCTGTAGCAGCAGAGCAGCAGTTGACACCTCAGTAACACGGCGAACTGTTACATATCAGTTACTGCGAGGACACCTCCGAGACAGACACCCTGTTACGTGCATTCCAGTGACTGTAAGGAATCGCCCATTTGGTACATCAGTGGTGTCAACCGAAAGCTCATGGGAGGGCAAGGTGGAAATCTGTTTCCGCTTCGGTGCCAGAGAAGGCGGTGTGTAGGTTTGGAAGAGGCCAGATAAGATCCTGTAACCACGTCTGCGTGGTGGACACACTGGACCTACATCTGGAGTTACGGTCTGGGGTACGATTTCGTATGACGCAAGAACGTTCTCTTGGTTATCCCAAGCACCATGGCTGCACGTTCGTACGTCAGTCTGGTCATTCGACTCGCTGTGCTGCCATTTAAGAGCAGATTAACAGGGGCTGTTTTCGTACAGGATAACGCGCACCCACATACCACTATTGTAACCGATCATGCCCTGTAGAGAGAGGGTCAACATGTTGCCTTGGTCTGCTCGAGCTCAACATCTGTCTCCATTCGAGCACATACAGCACACCGTTGCGGGACAACTCCAGCGTCATCCACAAACATTATAAATCGTCCCTGTATTGACCAGCCACGTGCGAAACACGTGGAACTTCATTCCATAAACTGACATCCGACTCCTGTACAACACAGGTCATGCACGTTTGCATGCTTGCATTCAGCATTATGGCGGTTACACCGATTATTAATGTACCAGCACTTCGCATCTGCAATGGTTTACATGGCGCCTGTGATTACGCTACATTATCGTTTGAAATTATTATTAACACAAATATGTTCCCGAAATTTCATTGCTCTGCTTAGAATAAATTAAGTTTAGCCATTTTTTTTTCGCCAGTGAGTTCAAAACGACACTGAGATCCAAAAACTTATCACTTTTCTCTCCGTTATATAAAAGATACTCTTCACACTTACCGCTAATCTTGTAAAAACGTCAGAGATTGTTAACAAACAAAAAGAAAAAAGTTTGCTTTGGAAGCACATGTAGCACAGTGACCGAAGTCGTGAATGAATTTACATGCCGAAGCAACAGTCATAAAGTAATATATTGCGTGCGACTTATACAGTGTGTCGCAGGACTACTGCTTAATATTCTACATCTACATCTACATGTATACTCCGCAAGCCACGCAACGGTGAGTGGCGGAGGGTACTTTACGTGCAACCGTCATTACCTCCCTTCTGTTCCAGTAGCGTATGGTTTACATTCGTGATCTCCTCGGGAGGTATAAGTAGGAGGAAGCAATATATTCGATACCTCATCCAGAAACGCACCTTCTCGAAACCTGGACAGCAAGCTACAACGCGGTGCAGAGCGCTTGTGTTGCAGACTCTGCCACTTGAGTTTGCTAAACATCTCCGTAACGCTATCACGGTTACCAAATAACCCTTTGACGAAACGCGCCCTTCTACCTAGGATCTTCTCTATCTCCTCTGTCAACCCGACCTGGTACGGATCGCATACTGATGAGCAATACTCAAGTCTCTCTCAAGTATAGGTCGAACGAGTGTTTTGCAAGCCACCTCCTTTGTTGATGGACTACATTTTCTAAGGACTCGCCCAATTAATTTCAACCTTACCAACAATTAATTTTATATGATCATTCCACTTCAAATCGTAACTGCTACCAGTGTTTGTTACGCTATCATATTATCATATAATAAAGGATCCTTCTTTCTATGTATTCGCAATATATTACATTTGTCTATGTTAAGGGTCAGTTGCCACTCCCTGCACCAAGTGCCTATCCGCTGCAGATTTTCCTGCATTTCGCTGCAATTTTCTAAAGCTGCAAGTTCTTTGTATACTACATTATCCGCGATGAGCCGCATGGGACTTCCGACACTATCTACTAGGTCATTTATATATATTGTGAAAAGCAATGGTCCAATAACCCTCCCATGTGGCACGCCAGAGGTTACTTCAACGTCTGTAGACGTCTCTCCATTGAGAACAACATGCTGTGTTCTGCTTGCTAAAAAATCTTCAAGCCACTCACACAGCTGGTCTGATATTCCATAGGCTCTTACTTTGTTTATCAGGCGACAGTGCGGAACTGTATCGAACGCCTTCCGGAAGTAAAATGGCATCTACCTGGGAGCCTGTATCTAGTATTTTCTGGGTCTCATGAACAAATAAAGCGAGTGGGGTCTCACGCGATCGCTGTGTCCGGAATCCATGTTCCTTCCTACAGAGTAGATTCTAGGTTTACAGAAATGACATGATACGCGAGCAAAAAACATGTTTTAAAATGTATTGAAAGAGAAAGCCATTAAAAAATACGTATCTGTCGCTGCGCAGCAGGTAAGATGTTCAAGTGTCGACACGTGGATACCAGCAATTAGTCTATACAGACAGGTGTAGTTCGTTTGGTGGCGCAAATACGACAATGCGGAATATATCAGGTAGTAATGTTTGTGACGTGTTTGTGGGAATACTGTTTGACGCAGGGGGGAATAAAACCAACACAACGATGTGCGTACATATTAACGTACCAAACGGAAAAATACCAGCACTATGTCAGTTATACCCTGTGTAATTATAAATAACTTTTATCGTATTGAAATAATTTTCACACATGTACTACATTCAGGAAGTGATTACAGGAATAGCTGAGTATCTGTAGCATACAAATTTGGGAAGTCTCGGGATAGAGAAGCCAACAAGACCCAGTAAGAAACATATTGATTTCAGACAAGGAACTATCCCCTTTCATTAAGAAAAGTATTAACCGAAGGGAGAGATCAGAGAATGAAAATATTAACTACAAGGGCGTCTGTTGAAACGCCCTGGAACTAGTCTCTCTTATGAACGGTGTCACTGTCCGCGAAGTAGTAGGGACAGGAACTTGTCTGAAACTACGTGATAATACCAATATGACTGTAAACTCCGATTGGAATAAAAATCGCGAAGATAAGCTGAAGGATTGTGACGGTAGCGTATTTAGAAGCGTAAAAGTACGTCTAGTCAGGTTGGGGCAGGTGCCCAATACAAAATAACTTGGGTGAAGACGTCTTAAGCGTGGATGAGACATGGTCCTCGTATGATTATAGATCCTGTCTGAGGAGCCACTGTGGTGATGTGTGTGTGTGTGGGTTCTTAAGGGACCAAACTGCAGAGGTCATCGGTCCGTAGACTTACGCACTACTTAAACTAACTTAAACTAACATATGCTAAAAACAACACGCACCCCCATGCCCGAGGGAGGACTCGAACTTCCAGCGGGAGGGGCCGCTGGGGCGATGTATTGGAGGCGAAACTTACAGAATCTTCAGCGTGCGTTTCCTGATCATGTATTATGTGGAGATATCTACTTACTAACTACACGCTGGTAGACTCGCGTGATTAGGACGGGTAACAGGGACACAGAATCGAGTAATATTTTTATAAAAGCATTAATCAGAGAACCGGCAAGCTAAAATAACATCCTAGATCACCTGGTGGCAAACACAGACCAACTTCTCTACTCAGCGTAGAACAGGGAATCATTGCTAATAAAGGTGTAACCGAATCTCTAAAAATGTCTCTAAATTGGAAATTACGAAGATAGTGCTGCTTACCAGAGGCTAATTTATGATTATCTGAGCGGTCAACATGAAAATTTCATCTAGAGCATTGATAATGTTCAGTATCAATGGGAAAATTTCAAGAGTATTGTACAGTTCCCTTTAGATACGGATGTCTCGAGCAAAGTTGTGAGAAAAGCGGAATGCCCATCGTAATTCAATAACTGGCTCAGAAAGATACTATGAAAGCAAACAGAGGCTTACGTCAAATATAAACGTAGCCAAAGGTTCACTGACAAACCAAAATTAAACGAAGCCAAATGTGGCGCAAGAAGAGCCTTTCCTGAACCTTTTGACGAATTCTTAAGCATAATTAAATACACTGAGATGTTTCGGTCTTACGTGAAATCCGTGAACGTATCGAATCCATCTGTCCAGACCCTCTGTGACGACAGTGGCGTCGAAACGGAGGAGGACACTGAGAAGGCTAAGATACTAAAAGTTATTTTGTGAAACTGTGTCACTAAAGAAGACGGCACTGTACCTTCACACAAAAGTCAGAATGACAGATCTTGAGATAACTGACATGGGCTAGAAAAGCACCTGAAATCCCCCAACAGAACAAAGGCCACTCGACATGGCGGGATACCAAAACGTGTCTACATAATAATGCCAAAGAACTTGCTCTTGTTGTAGTAGCAGCGTACCGGAGGTCCACGGATGAGCCAATCTTTCCTAATGATCGGAAAAACGACCAATTAATTGGCGTTCTCAAGAAGAGCCATCAGTCTGTTAAGGAATTTCCGAACTTGTTTTACGTTCGCTTATTGTAACATTTCTGTAGGTCGGAAATCTCCTTTATAGAAATCAACATGCGTTTCTAAAACAACTGTCTTACGAAACCTAGTTTGGTCCGTTCGTCAACGAGATCCAACAGACAGTACATATCGGCAGTAAGGCTTATGTTGTGTTGCTAGAGTTCCGAAAGCGTTGGATGCAGTTCAACATACCTGCCTAATGAAAAAAGAAAATGAACGAACAGAATGTCAGACCAGGTGTGTAATTGGATTGAAGAATTGCTGGTAAACAGAATTCATCAAGTAGCTACCAACGAAGAGAAATCCTCAAATGTAGATATGGGCATGGTGCAACACAGTGTTTTAGGACCACAAGTTTTCAAAATTTATTCAAATTACACAGTGGGTAACACTGAAAGTTCCATCAGTCTTTTCAGGAACCCTACTCGACTGGAACAGGAAAGGGAGACAATGACAGTGACCCGTAAAGTGGCCTCCGCCACACACCGTTGGATGGCTGGCTGAGTATAAATGTAGATGTAGATAACTGGAGGTACTACCGAACCTAAAATGTATGACTTGTAACGGCTTTAATTGCTATATGTAAATGACAGAAATACTGGTGCAATGTTGCTCAGTACAGTGACCTCAGTCACCAATACAAATACTGGCTCTTACAAAAGTCACACACTTTCTTATAAAGGAAGAGAGTAAAAAGCAACAGTGAAGTCCAAAAACCAGTTCATGACCCTTTTAGAACTGTTAAGAACGAAGACTACATGGGCAGAGAAAGAAATAAACGGGAGAGTAATATGGATAGTTTGAGTTCTTGGGAATTGCCCTATTTTACAAAGCAAATTGGAATAACACAGACATGTATAAGTAAAAGCCATACATAGGACTCGGAAGACACGTACATCAGATCCTGAATGTATAAGTCCAAAGACAGCCTTTTACAAACAGTGAATATCAGTGATGTCACGACGACGACGACGATTAAGATGATGATGATGGTATAATGATGGTGTTTGTTGCAACTTCAGTGGACTTCATCTGGTTCATGAGCCAAGTTATCGCAAACTGATACTGTATGCCATATTTTTGTGAGTGCTTTCACTTGAAACGTAGAAGTCTGGGCTAAATTATCATTCTGCTAGAGAGTTTCAGATTATCCATTACTATGCATACTTCCTGATACACAAACCATCGTTGACTGCGCCAAAAGTTGATATTAGTGCTATCTTTTAATTATCGCCTACAGTGTTTCCGAGCCTTACGTCTTAAAATAACAGTTGATTAGTGAAACATCAATGTCTAATTCACTTGAGATACACTCCTGGAAATTGAAATAAGAACACCGTGAATTCATTGTCCCAGGAAGGGGAAACTTTATTGACACATTCCTGGGGTCAGATACATCACATGATCACACTGACGGAACCACAGGCACATAGACACAGGCAACAGAGCATGCACAATGTCGGCACTAGTACATCCACCTTTCGCAGCAATGCAGGCTGCTATTCTCCCATGGAGACGATCGTAGAGATGCTGGATGTAGTCCTGTGGAACGGCGTGCCATGCCATTTCCACCTGGCGCCTCAGTTGGACCAGCGTTCGTGCTGGACGTGCAGACCGCGTGAGACGACGCTTCATCCAGTCCCAAACATGCTCAATGGGGGACAGATCCGGAGATCTTGCTGGCCAGGGCAGATGACTTACACCTTCTAGAGCACGTTGGGTGGCACGGGATACATGCGGACGTGCATTGTCCTGTTGGAACAGCAAGTTCCTTTGCCGGTCTAGCAATGGTAGAACGATGGGTTCGATGACGGTTTGGATGTACCGTGCACTATTCAGTGTCCCCTCGACGATCACCAGAGGTGTACGGCCAGTGTAGGAGATCGCTCCCCACACCATGTGGCCGGGTGTTGGTCCTGTGTGCCTCGGCCCTATGCTGTCCTGATTGTGGCGCTCACCTGCACGGCGCCAAACACGCATACGACCATCATTGGCACCAAGGCAGAAGCGACTCTCATCGCTGAAGACGACACGTCTCCATTCGTCCCTCCATTCACGCCTGTCGCGACACCACTGGAGGCGGGCTGCACGATGTTGGGGCGTGAGCGGAAGACGGCCTAACGGTGTGCGGGACCATACCCAGGCTTCATGGAGACGGTTGCGAATGGTCCTCGCCGATACCCCAGGAGCAACAGTGTCCCTAATTTGCTGGGAAGTGGCGGTGCGGTCCCCTACGGCACTGCGTAGGATCCTACGGTCTTGGCGTGCATCCGTGCGTCGCTGCGGTCCGGTCCCAGGTCGACGGGAGACCTCACGCCCCACGTGTTGAGCAATTCGGCGGTACGTCCACCCGGCCTCCCGCATGCCCACTATACGCCCTCGCTCAAAGTCCGTCAACTGCACATACGGTTCACGTCCAAGCTGTCGCGGCATGCTACCAGTGTTAAAGACTGCGATGGAACTCCGTATGCCACGGCAAACTGGCTGACACTGACGGCGGCGGTGCACAAATGCTGCGCAGCTAGCGCCATTCGACGGCCAACACCGCGGTTCCTGGTGTGTCCGCTGTGCCGTGCGTGTGATCATTGCTTGTACAGCCCTCTCGCAGTGTCCGGAGCAAGTATGGTGGGTCTGACACACCGGTGTCGATGTGTTCTTTTTTCCATTTCCAGGAGTGTAATTTTGGTGATAAGCTATATGGCTACCGAGCTTTCATTATTAGCCCATTACTCTTCTGATGTCAAACTCAACGAAGTTCATTAAATGCTGATTAAAGATAAAAAATGGCATTTACTTTAAGTCTACTGAATAGATGAGTCCACGTTCCTATAGTTAATGTGGCAAAAAGCAATGAAAGAAAGAGACCTTCTTTGATAGAAATTTGTGTTCTCTGGAAACGTTGCTCAATATCTGTTACAGCTGAGTCTATCAACAAGACAGGCTCCGTTGAATTCTGTAAGCTCCATGCCACTACGCCCGTTATTTGTTGTGGTGCTAAAACTTGAAAAAGAACTCAACGGAGCACACTTCAGACATACTGGAGTCTACCGTAAGTTGCAGTGCAGTGCTTCAAATGGACTGGTCTGCATAAGGAAACCATTTACTTTGATGTAGCAGCTTTAATTGAGAACATTATTACATGTGTAAAACCGCGCCACGAGCAGCCTCGAGTCCACGAAGATTTCTTTTATTTTTTTATTTTTGTTATTTATTTATTTTGTCATTAGTCTAGTGACTGGTTTGATGCTGCCCGCCATGAATTCCTCCCCTGTGCTAACCTCTTCGTCTCAGAGTAGAACTTGCAACCTACGTCCTCAATTATTTGCTTGACGTAATCCTATCTCTGTCTTCCTCTACAGTTTTTGCCCTCTACAGCTCCCTCTAGTACCATGGAAGCCATTCCCTCATGTCTTAGCAGATGTCCTATCATCCTGTTCCTTCTCCTTATCCGTGTTTTCCACATACTCCTTTCCTCTCCGATTCTGCGTAGAATCTCCTCATTCCATACCTTATCAGTCAACCTAATTTTCAACATTCGTTTATAGCACCACATCTCAAATGCTTCGATTCTCTTCTGTTTCGGTTTTCCCACAGTCCATGTTTCACCTCCATACAATGTTGTACTCCAGACGTACATCCTCAGAAATTTCTTCCGCAAATTAAGGTCGGTATTTGATATTAGTAGACTTCTCTTGGCCAGAAATGCCTTTTTTGCCATAGCGAGTCTGCTTTTGATGTCCTCCTTGCTCCGTTCGCCATTGGTTATTTTACTGCCTAGGTAGCAGAATTCCTTAACTTCATTGACTTTGTGACCATCAATCCTAATGTTAAGTTCCTCGCTGTTCTCATTTCTACTACTTCTCATTATCTTAGTCTTTCTCCGATTTACTCTCAAACCATACTGTGTACTCATTAGTCTGTTCATTCCGTTCGGCAGATCATTTAATTCTTCTTCACTTTCACTCAGGATAGCAATGCCATCAGCGAATCGTATCATTGATATCCTTTCACCTTGTATTTTAATTCCACTCCTGAACCTTCCTTTTACTTTCATCATTGCCTCCTCAATGTACAGATTGAACATAAATGCTGCCTATAAGGATAGTAAGTATCTCGGTAGGTTTTGTCGAAAGAAATATTTTATACGTTGAGTATCTTGTAGTTACAGAAAACCATTTGCTAACTAACTGAAAGCATTTACACTATAGAACGCTCAAGTCCAATCCGAAGCAAAAGCAAAATCATAAGTAATTCTTCTTTTTATATACAATGAATCGAAGATAAGCTTGCGTCCTCCAGAAAGGCAGTGCTCGTAAAATCTTATGAAGTACTTTGTTATTACTGCTCGCAAATAAACTGTAGTTGGAAAATTTTTTATTTACAAATGTAAAGCAGTAAATAATTTAAATAAATTATCTCCCAGTGTTGCAAATGTACTAATGCTAGTTCATGTCAATGCCTTTTAACTTATCACAAATTAACATTAGTACATCACGTCATTGTATTTCATCCATTATACTACCAGGTGGTTATAATAAACATTCCCTTTTTAACACGTTGTAACACGGAAATTAATCATCGTACGAGTATCAACCTCGGTAGCATTAATATCAAGGACATGGGGAGCAGAAATATGCTAAATCCATACAACTCAAACAGTTTTAACGAGCTTCTACGGTACATTATACCATTACATAAAGGTACTGTTACTGCTACGAAGGGCATCAGTATGGCATTCCGCACAGCAGAGCGAAACATGTCCCTAGGTATGCTGGCTACCTCCTTCGACAGGCTGCACTCCGGATCAGCACATCTGTGAATGTTACCTTGGTAAACCTTGTCCTTCAGGGAGCCCCACAACCAGAAATAACAGGGAGTGAGATCAGTTGATCGTGCCGGCCAAGCATTTTGAAACTATCGGCTGATATTTCGATCTTTTCCAAAGATCTTTCGGGGAAACATGTGAACTTCACGGGCGATGTGCGATACGGCTTATCCTGCATGAAAAATGTTACGCTCAGTGCGTCTCTCTCCTTTAGCGCGCCTATGACATGTTGGTGAACCATACCGCAGTAACCCTCGCCAAGTCACACTGCACGTATTTGGTCCTTGAGAGCCAATCTGTTGAAAAAAGCATGGACCAATGATGAACGTAGCCTTGAAGCCGTACCATACGATGACACGTTCACCATGCAGAGGAACGTCATGCACTGTGACTGGAGGTGAAGATCCCAACAGTCGGCAATTCTGTGTCTTCACCTGACCCGTCAGAGAAAAATGAGCTTCGTCTGTCCATAGGATGGCTCAGGGCCAGCCCTTCAATCCTTGCGAGAGAGTGGAGAAAGAAAGTCAACACGTCATTGTGCCTTCTGTGGTGCAAACTGCTGTACGCTACGGGTCTTGTACGGATACCACTTGAGAATGGTTCGAAGCACCTTCCGTACAGTTGATATTCAATTGTCGTGACTCAGAACACGCACTGCGCGCAGTGTTGTGTGGCATGGCAACAGCGATTCCATCAATCATCTTTGGTGCAACCGGTCGTCGGCCTCTCACCGGAGCAACGCACAGTTCTCCAGTTGATTCGAACTTATTCGTCATGCTCCGCACAGCAGGTGGAGGAGGAGAACCCTTCCTCAATTCTTTCAAACGATGATATTCTGGGAGTATAGCTGCAGCATTACTATTGTTTTGATAACAGAGCTTCACGAATAATGCCCTCCCCGTCTTGTCCAAGATCATGTCGACGTAAGCAAGCACTCTGCGACTGGTGAGGTGTGTGAGACTATAAACCACGATGGCTGACCACGGCACCTGGTGGGCAAGGTTGGAACTGGACAGTGGCGCTGTGACGCATGGAAATCATGACCCCATAGTCTGAGCATTAATGCTACCAAGTTCGGTACTCGTACGGTAATTATTTTTCGTGTTATAACGTGTTAAATATGGAAGTTTAATTATAACCACCCGGTACATCCACTAAGAACGACGTACTTTAGCAAACATTTTGTTACCAGTCACTTAATTAGGTTATCAAATTTGAGTGAGAAAGGTAAATAAATTCAACGTTATGCAAGCATCAGATGAGTAAACGTATCTGAAAAATAATTCGTAATTCTTCTGAAGTTGGTGAAAAAGAAACTGCAAATGTTCGGTATGAGTTGCAAATTGACAGATTCGGAGGAATGATGTCGGTGGAGCTTCAGGCTAGATGGGACGAGTAGGTGAGGTTCTAGAAATTCCAGATATTCTTGAAGACCAGAGAAGGGAAGCCCGTCTTGGTAGTGGACGGGTCTAAATGAATCAGAATATGTGTGAATAGGGAGGGTACATGGAAATAGGTATAACGAGAATTAATAATCAGAAAACATCTAGCTCCTCCTTATGAACGGATTATCACAGACATGACACATCTCTTTCCCATACTGAACCGTCAGACCCGGAGGTCAGTCACTGAGGAAATTGCGTACTACGTTTTATTCATATTGGTCACTAAACAATTCACTCATTGTAACTGTAGAACACATGCATACAACTGGAGACTGTCGCAGTCTGTGAATTACATCCTATGACATTCAGAACAACATCATATTGACCTGAGGAGCCTTCTCTTCACTGACATCTACTTTGTGCCTCATGATTCAGACTTGAATCTCTTGTCATACGATAAATTGATTATCATACAACTGATCATTAAGTTAACACTTCCGATTCGGAACAATTCAACTGCCGACCTGTAATGTCAATAAACTTGCTATTACGAGCCCATTATGGTCTAAGCTAATTTGTCATCGAAAATAATTGTACGTCGGTACAAGATACAGACCACCATTCCACAGCCAAACACGATCTTTGCCGGTGACTCCTAACTTTACAGGGAAAAAATATTGATTCATAATAATTATACAAAACAGAGTTAGACATTGCAATGGCATTAAACGTCTTCATACAAATAAACTTGGATGATTATCTTGTTAGGCTTTCAATGAATGAGATTTGATGTCTCTCGGAAAATTGTATTTATTTCCAGCAACAAAAATTAAAAATTTCAAACCAAAACAAATCATTTAATTGTAATCACTGAATATCGCCTGCTACCATCATATAACTTTGCGAGAATAATGTATACAAGTATCATTAAATATATTACATACATTGCGAAAAAATACACTCCTGGAAATTGAAATAAGAAAACCGTGAATTCATTGTCCCATGAAGGGGAAACATTATTGACACATTCCTGGGGTCAGAAACATCACATGATCACACTGACAGAACCACAGGCACATAGACACAGGCAACAGAGCATGCACAATGTCGGTACTAGTACAGTGTATATCCACCTTTCGCAGCAATGCAGGCTGCTATTCTCCCATGGAGACGATCGTAGAGATGCTGGATGTAGTCCTGTGGAACGACTTGCCATGCCATTTCCACCTGGCGCCTCAGTTGGACCAGCGTTCGTGCTGGACGTGCAGACCGCGTGAGACGACGCTTCATCCAGTCCCAAACATGCTCAATGGGGGACAGATCCGGAGATCTTGCTGGTCAGGATAGTTGACTTACACCTTCTAGAGCACGTTGGGTGGCACGGGATACATGCGGACGTGCATTGTCCTGTTGGAACAGCAAGTTCCTTTGCCGGTCTAGGAATGGTAGACCGATGGGTTCGATGACGGTTTGGATGTACCGTGCACTATTCAGTGTCCCCTCGACGATCACCAGAGGTGTACGGCCAGTGTAGGAGATCGCTCCCCACACCATGATGCCGGGATGTTGGCCCTGTGTGCCTCGGTCGTATGCAGTCATGATTGTGGCGCTCACCTGCATGGCGCCAAACACGCATACGACCATCATTGGCACCAAGGCAGAAGCGACTCTCATCGCTGAAGACGACACGTCTCCATTCGTCCCTCCATTCACGCCTGTCGCGACACCACTGGAGGCGGGTTGCACGATGTTCGGGCGTGAGCGGAAGACGGCCTAACGGTGTGCGGAACCGTAGCCCATCTTCATGGAGACGGTTGCGAATGGTACTCGCCGATACTCCAGGAGCAACAGTGTCCCTAATTTGCTGGGAAGTGGCGGTGCGGTCCCCTACGGCACTGCGTAGGATCCTACGGTCTTGGCGTGCATCCGTGCGTCGCTGCGGTCCGGTCCCAGGTCGACGGGCACGTGCACCTTCCGCCGACCACTGGCGACAACATCGATGTACTGTGGAGATCTCACGCCCCACGTGTTGAGCAATTCGGCGGTACGTCCACCCGGCCGCCCGCATGCCCACTATACGCCCTCGCTCAAAGTCCGTCAACTGCACATACGGTTCAAGTCCACGCTGTCGCGGCATGCTACCAGTATTAAAGACTGCGATGGAACTCCGTATGCCACGGCAAACTGGCTGACACTGACGGCGGCGGTGCACAAATGCTGCGCAGCTAGCGCCATTCGACGGCCAACACCGCGGTTCCTGGTGTGTCCGCTGTGCCGTGCGTGTGATCATTGCTTGTACAGCCCTCTCGCAGTGTCCGGAGCAAGTATGGTGGGTCTGACACACCGGTGTCAATGAGTTCTTTTTTCCATTTCTAGGAGTGTATTATTATACATATTAATTAGAAGTGTCTCTTTTGGAGAGCACGCTACTTTCTCCGAGAAACAGAATACTTGACCTTAATGTAACATACATTTACGTAAATAATATGTATACATATATAGAATCCTCAAGGCTCCACGTCCGTTTTCTGCTGATAACATATAACCATAAATACTTGTAGCTTTCACAGAGCCTGCGTAGTATACACTGTTGTATTCCTCTCCTATCGGTCGACTGGCGCCGTCTTCCGTGCATTCTCCACACAAGGCTCATTGCTGCCCCCATTCTTGCACCTTTACTGTGCTTTACAACACACTCTCTGCACAAAAAACAGTTTAGGAACGTGGTAGCGGCGGTCATCTCATGCGGGATTCCAGCGGCTTCTCTATGGCAGTCCGTGCCCTCACCTGCTGCCCACGTTGTGTCGGCTTGCGACGGGTGTCCCCTCGGCCCGTCCAGTATACACAATAACCATCGGCAAGTGCTGTCCTATCTGGCGTCGGCGTCATCTTTTACAACTTGCGTTAAGTTAATGGTGCCCCTCGGCTCACTTTCATCTCCTGTCTGTCCGTGATATTGCCACCTCAGTCAAAAGGAGTTCTCAAGATATAAAATGCCTACACGTACTTCATATAGTGGCTATCACTATCGGTAAATAAAAAGAAAGGGCTAGCCTTGCTATCTTTCAGTATATGCACAACTGATACCTCAAGTTCCGTAGGATCAAATTGAGGAGCAAATCTCCAAGGTCATTGAACGTGGCAGAACATGAAATTACAAAAGAAAAGTAATAACAGATAAAAAAATGACCATGAACCTGAAAAAAGTTAGTCCATAAGTTTAAGTAAACGCTATCAGCAATACTATAAAAATCTGCCTAATTTTTGAAGGAACTCCTCGACACCATAGGAGTGACCCATGAGGGAACTCTTCAGTTTAGATTTGAAAGCTCGTGGATTACTGCTAAGATTTTGGAATTCAAGTGGCAGCTTATTGAGAATGGATGCAGCAGTATACTGCACACCTTTTTGCACAAGGGTTAAGGAAGACCGATCGAAATGCAGGTTTGCTTTCTGCAAGTATTAACCTAGTGAAAGCTGCTTATTCTTGGGAATAAACTAATATTGGTAACAAGAAACGACAATAAGGAATATACATATTGAGAGGCCAATGTCAAAATACCCAGACTCGTGGACAGAGGTCGACAAGAGGATCTTGAATTCACAGCACTTACTGCCAGAACCGCCCTCTTCCGAGCCTAAATTCGTGTCGAACGATCACTCACTTCTGATACCGTTCGAATAGTAAAAATGGCAGTATTAAGTCTTTGAACAAGATCCTGAAAGTGGGCTTTCCACGACAGCTTATTATCTACCTGAACACCTAGAGATTTGAACTGTTCACTTTCAGTAATCATATGCCCGTTCTGTGACATTAAAAGGTCAGGTTTTGTTGAATTGTGTGGTATAAACTGTAAAAACTGAGTCTTTCTGTGATTTAATATTAGATTATTTTTTACAAGCCATGAACTGAGGTCATGTACTGCAGTATTTGAAACCGAGCCAGTGTTGCACACAACATCCTTCACTATCAAGCAAGTGTCGTCAGCAAACATAAATATTTTAGAGCTACCTGTAATACTAGAGGCCATATCATTTACATAAATAATGAAGAGGAGTGGCCCCAATACTGGTCCGTGGGGCACCCTCCACTTGACAGTACCCTACATAGATCCCACATCACAGCCGTTATCAACATTGTGAATAATGACCTTTTGCTGCCTGTTGCTAAAGTAAAAGGTGATGCTACTCCCCGTATTACGTAATGGTCCAGCTTCTCGAGCAATATTTTGTGATCAACACAATCAAATGCCTTAGTTAAATAAAAAAAATACGCCAAGCATTCGAAACTTTATGTTTCCCCTATCCTGTACCTCACAGAGAAAAGAGAATATAGCATTTTCAGTTGTTAAACGACTTCTAAAGTCGAACTGCACATTTGATAGCAAATCGTATGATATAAAATGATCAATTATCCTTACATTGACAGTCTTTTCAATAACTTTACAAACACAGATGGCATAGAAATAGGTCTAAAATTATCTACACTATCCCTTTCTCCCTTTTTATAAAACGGCTTTACTACTGAGTACTTCAACCGCTCAGGAAACTGACCATTCCTAAAGGAAAAATACTAACCCACTCATCAAGGATAAAATTTATTCAAGTCTTGATGAGGATGCAAACCTTTATAACAGTGATTCTGAGGCATCCCAACAGGTATACACCCAGAAAGGTATCCTGAACCACAAATTCCTGCATCCTCAATTTCTTACATTCATGTATAAGTTTTCATTCCCTTGCCTTGTCGGTTGAGGAAATTCTAACCTTTTCTTTCCACTCGTTGCCTTCTATTGGAATTTTTGCTGTTCTCTTGGCAGAGTAGTACCTATAGTACCTTTTGTACAACAGTTCGGGGGATGCAAAATGCGTCATGATATGCTGAAGATGATCCACGATCTCGTCAAACCTTGGATGATAATCAATCCATGCCATTTGTTTTGGGTGACAGTAGGTCTGCATGAATCTGTTAAGACCTCTAATTATCATTGTGATGGGCTTTCTCTTGGGGTATCTTCTTCCAGATATATTCAATATATTTATCCAAATATGTACCATATAATAGGTAAACCGTGTGAGAAACCACTTCGGTATCTTTTTTTCTGCAGCGCCAGCGGCTCCCACCCAAAACTTTGGTTAGTTTAGCAATAACAACGCTTGGTGATCAACTCACATTCTGCTAAAGTGTGGAGATAAATCTAAAAATTAATTGTACTTAACTTAGAACTGTTCAAACATTGGTGTAAAATTCTTCATTCGCTTTTAAAAACTCTTAGTTTTCGTAAAGCGTATCGTCGATCTTGTTAAATTCGCGGCTTATTAAAAAACTATATTAAAAACTAAAAACCCGCTGCGATTGAAAAAAAAGCCCCTAGTGTTAAGCTTTAACCCAGGTTTCGCGGCACATCACGTTGATTGCGTCGTACTGTTACTTCTGGTTAGCGTAAAAATGTACGTGGGAGACAGCAAAGACAGGCAACTGTAAAAACGTAAAAAAGGACTAAATTAGTAAAAGAGCGTTTTCACTGGACTCATATACTACATCTTGTGGCATTATAAACAGGAGAAAGAGGAGGAGTCTAGTGTTTAATGCCCTGTCGGCAACTACGTCGTTACAGATGAAGCGCAAGTTTTGATTAGGGATGGAAGAACACTAACGGCCATTAAAATTGCAATAGCACGAAGATGTCGTGTTACAGAGGCGAAATTTAATAGACAGCAAGAAGATATGCAAATGATTAGCTTTTCGGATCATTCACACAAGGTTGGCACCGGTGGCAACACCTACAATGCGCTGACATGAGGAAAGTTTCCGACCGATTTCTCATACACAAACAGGAGTTGACCGGCGTTGCCTCTTGCAAGGCGGAGAAATGCGTACCTTCACGTTTACGACGTGGATACAGGCCGGTTTGTAGCCTATCGCGATTGCGGTTTATCGTATCGCGATATTGCTGCTCGCGTTGGTCGAGATCCAATGACTGTTAGCAGAATATGGAATGGGTGTCTTCAGGAGGGTAATACGGAACGCCGTGCTGGATCCCAACGGTCTCGTATCACTAGCACTCGAGATGACAGGCACCTTATCCGCATGGCTGTAACGGATCGTGCGTCCACGTCTCGATCCCTGAGTCAACAGATGGGGACGTTTGCAAGGCAACAACCATCTTCACGAACAGTTCTACGACTTTTACAGCACCGTGGACTAGCAGCTCGGAGGCCATGGCTGCGGTTACCCTTGACGCTGCATCAGAGACAGGAGCGCCTGCGATGGTGTACTCAACGACGAACATGGGTGCACGAATGCCAAAACGTCATCTTTTCTGATGAATACAGGTTCTGTTTACAGCATTATGATGGTCGCATCCATGTTTGGCGACATCGTGGTGAACGCACATTGGAAGTGTGTATTCGTCATCGCCATACTGCCGTATCACCCGGCGTGATGGTGTGGGGTGCCATTGGTTGGTTGCACGTCTCGCATTGACAGCACTTTGAACAGTGGACGTTACACTTCAGATGTGTTACGACCCGTGGCTCTACCCTTCATTCGATCCCAACGAAACCCTACATTTCAGCAGGATAATGCACGACAGCATGTTGCAGGTCCTGGACGGGCCTTTCTGGATACAGAAAATGTTCGACTGCTGCCTTGGCCAGCACATTCTCCAGATCTCTCACCAATTTAAAACGTCTGGTCATTGATGGACGAGCAACTTAATGAAATGTGGTATCGTGTTGGAGCTGTACCTGTACACGCCATCCAAGCTCTGTTTGACTCAGTGCCCAGGCGTATCAAGGTCGTTTTTACGGCCAGAGGGGGTTGTCCCGGGGTACTGATTTCTGAGGATCTGTGTACCCAAATTGCGTGAAAATTTAATCACATCTCAGTTGTAGTATAATATATTTGTCCAGTGAATACGCGTTTCTTATCTTCATTTGTTCTTGGCGTAGCAATTTTAATGACCAGTACTGTAGAAGGGAAGCTGCATTGCCCTTTCGAATATACCATCCCGGCATTTGACTTTTCGAAGTGGACCTCAGCCAAGTAGCTTGTTTGGAACGTGAACAAGTAGTAATATCAGACATATCCAGCCTAAGCACAATGCGAGGTAGACCTCGTACAGTCGATCAACAGCTTATGTACGAATGCATGCTTAAGCTGCGATATCCGTTAGTAAAACATTCTCGGGTTTCAAGCGGCGTCGAATGGTTTACTGCACACGAGTTTTCGGCAGAGATCTCCTCTGCCATTGACCAATGAATGACTGTCGTGCGGTTGTCATTGTCTTGCTTATATTTTATGGTTAGTTACGATGTGCTTTCTTTAGTCTCGTGTGTCCCCATCACAGACTCTATTGACTTGTTGTCTCAGCTCTTTGACGACACCATCGTGGATTTATTTAAGCACACCTTGACGTCATCATATTTCTTACAAGCTGGAAAATGTTTTTATCAAACTGACGGCGTGGTGATGGGAAGTCCATGAGCTCCAGTAGTAGCCAACGTCTTTATGGAGCATTTCGAAGACATCGCCTTGGACACGGCTCCTCCAAAGCCGAGCTGTTTTTATCGCTAAGTTGACGATTCCTTCGTCATCTGGCCACATGGACAAGAAAAGTTAGACGAGTTTTTTGAAGCGCCTCAACAGCACCCACGACCATGTCAACTTCAGAATGGAAGTAGAGAAGGAGGGTTCCCTGCCGTTCTTGGACGTGCTTGTCCGCCGTTAGCCCAATGGGTCTCTAGGTCATACCGTTTACCGCAAGCCTACCTACACGGATCGGTATCTGCAAGCCACCACCTTCCATCACCCAGCACAGAAACAATCAGTTCTGAGGAGCTTAGTACATCGAGCTGAAACCGTCTCAGATGATGAAAACCTGGAGAGAAAATTGAACCACTCACGCAGAGTTCTTAAGGGCAACGGTTACAACAACAAACAGATCTCACAAACAGTGTCATCCAAGCCTCAAAGGAGAAGACCTCTGAAGAAGACACGAAACAGGTTGCATTCTTACCGCTTTGTGGCTCGACAACAGGGAAGATAAGTCAGCTCCTGAAGAGGCATAAAATAGTTACAATCCTCAGGCCTCCGGCCAAGATCCGGCCACTAATGAAATCTGTGAAAGGCGATGTAGGCCTCAGAACGCCAGGAATTTACAAGATACCGTGTCGATGTGGGCAGCTCTATGTCGGCCTTACTGTTCTTACTATTGAAAAGCGCCGCATATAACATGAAAGGTGTTACCGTCTGCGCTATTCCGGAAAGTCAGCTGTAACAAAACATGCTCTGTAAAACGGACACCGAATTGTTTTTGATGATACATCTATTATTAAACGGACTAATGACTTCCGTGATAGCGTGATGAACGAGGCCATAGAGATTAGAATTTCTGACACCTTCAATACAGACTGTGGATTGCAGCTGAGTACAGTGTGGTATCTGGCGCTGAGGGAGTCGAAGATTGCTCGGCTGTCGCGTGCCCAAAACATTACCATATATGGTACGGGACGGAGCACCAGTGACGTCAATAACGAAGGCACGGCTGTATCTGCACGGAAGTGACAACCACACGACAGTCATCCGCTTGACAATGGCAGAGGAGATATCTGCGGAAAGCTCGTGGGCAGTAAACCACTTGACGCGGTTTGAAACCATAGAATGTTTTATTAGCGTCTGACGTGTTGCCACTGAGTCAGGTGGAGAATTCTACTACTAAATATTATGGGATAAGATACTCGTAGTTAAAGACGCCACCAGTACGAAGCAAGTTAACGGATGAAGTTCTTCATAGTCAAAGATACGATGTAATTGCGAATGTGTAACAGCTTAGGAACTCACTTCGTAGAATTCTGTGCACTCTAGGTTTTAGGTGGAAAAAGACGGCAAATAACCGAAAAGTTCTTCAGAAACAAAGTAGTATAAGGGAAAAACGAATTGCTTACTTAAAATGTATCCGGGAGTAGCAATGCTAGTGTCGTCCAGTTGTCCATATATGGACATGTTCACACATGAAACTTCCTTGCAGATAAAACTGTGTGCCGGATCGAGACTCGAACTCACATGTCACGCTGCACGGTATATATGGTGTGACAATTCACTACAAGATCTGTTGAAATTTGTTTAGAAAGTAATCAGACGTATCATCATCCAGGTCGATGGGGATGACGGCTTTGTATCGAAACAGAGGATTATCAAAATGACATGGACTACTCAGATTATGGAAAGTAGCTCAGGGAGCCTAATGTACTACCCCCTCACCCTGTCTTCGCTATAGTCACATTACTGTGACCACCGCCCATATTTTATGTCCACGTCCAATAACCAATCACAAATGGCAGGTGGGTGAACTAGCAGAGTGCGATTGCGGCAAACAGCCCAGTCAGTGAAATATACAAATGGAGCAAGTAATCTGACGTCCTGAAAGGCATAATCATTGGCTTATGGTGCCAGGGAAGAAACATTTCCGAAACGGCTAATTTTTGAAACTGTTCGCATGCCGCAGTGGTTAAAGTATACCATCCAAAACCAGTGCCAATGCATTCTTGGTGCACCACAGGCCATAGGTGACAAGTGCGGACGATGGCTTTGGTGATACGTACGAGCGAACAGACGTGCAACTATTAAGCACCTGCCCACCCAGATGAAACAATGGGCTACCAACGAGGTCTCCTCAAAGGTCATGCAGCGAACATTGCCGCATTTGGGCTTGGTTCATGGACCCAAGTTGTTTGTGATTCATTGCCGCCGAAAGCTGGAATCTGCACGCCAGTGCTACGACTCGAATACCATCTAGTGGCGATGACTGGTGTTCTCAGATGAATATTGTTTTAGGCTCTATGCTGCAGAAGATCGTTGGCACCTACGGCGTGAAACGTCTCAAAGCAAACACACTGCAACAATCGTCGGAAGGATTCATGCTGAAGGAGAGAGTATTATGGTCTGGAGAATGTTTTCCTATTATTCTCTCCATCATAGGGTCATTTTGGAAGGTACAATGGATAAACACAAGTAGGCATTTACATTTGAAGTCCTTGTCTGCAGCTACATGTAATTTGTTTTTCCTCGGATCCTTGGCATTTACTAGAACGACAATGCGACATGTCACAAAACTCGAAGTGTGCTTTCTTGGTTCGAATAGCACCAATATGAATTTATCGTACTTCCCTAGCCCTGATGTTTGCCAGATTTAAATCTGATCGAGAATCTGTGGAACCATCTCGATCGGGCTGTACACGCCATGGCTCCTCAACCAAGAAACCTAGTGTAGCTAGCAACGGCGCTGGAGTTGACATTGCTGTCCATCACTGTCGGTACCTTCCAGAAACACAATGACCCTCTTCCTGTAAGTCTCGCAGTTGTCCGCCCTGCAAACAATGGCTGCGCAGGCTCTTGACGGGTGGTCACGTTAATGTAACTGGTCAGTGTAGATAACGCCAATTGACAATAACTGTCTCGGGCGCCAGGATCAAACTGTAAGAGGAGAGAGGTGATCTTCTAGTTCACAGGAGTTGGAATTTCTTTCTACAGCCCAGTTGAATTCATTGAACAAAATTAACAAACCAGACCAAGTCACTTACAGAATATCGCACAGAATTGAATCCTGTAGCGCTCATATTGGTGAATGTCAATAACAGAACAATGTGACATTCAGAATGGATACTTTATGAACAATTGTAGGTGAACAAATTGCATCCGTAACAGCAGAAGATTAGAAGGAACATCGTGAGGACACAAAACAATTTCATGAGCAGTACACTGAAGAGACGAAAGTTATGACATACCTACATCGTTATCCCAGGGGTACTGCAGCACCTGCAGGTAGCAAGGACTCAAGAAGTCGTTGGAAGTCCCATGCTGAAGTGGTGGGCTACGCTGCGTCTATAGGTGTTGCTGGTGCAGGATTTTGTGTACGAAATGACCTCTCGGCTATGGCCGATAAATTTTCGAAGTAATTCATGTCGATCTCTCTGGTTGCCCAAATCATTTACTCGAACTGTTCACGATGTTCTCCACATACATCGCGAACAATTGTGGCCCAGTGACATAGCGCATTTTCGTCCATAAGACTTCCGTCGTTGTTTGGGGACATTAAGTTCATCAATGGCTGAAAATAGTCGCCAAGCAGCTAACCGTAACCAGAACGCAGTCCATTCAGTGTAAACATAGCCACACCATTACGGCCAGCTGGCACAGTGCCTTGTTGACAACTTGGGTCCATGCCTTCGTGGCGTTTGATCCAGGCTCGAACCTAACTACCAGCTCTTATCAGGTGATATACGGACTGACCGGACCAGGCCACGGGTCTCTTCTAATCGTGTAGGGTTCATCCGATTTGCTTACGAGCCTAAAAGAAGTACGGCAAACTATGTCGTGCTGTTATGAAAGTCTCTCGCGTAGGTTGTCTGACGCCGTAGCTCATTAACGCCAAATTTCGCCTTAACGTGCAAATGGATACTTTCTCTGTACGTCCCGCACTCATCTCTGCGGTTATTCCAAGCAGTGTTGATGGTCTGTTAGCACTGAGCACTGTACGCAAAACGAAGGCAGTCGGTCAGTGCGACGTCCGTGATAAGAGGTAATGCCTGGAATTTGGTATTATTGGCACGCTCTTAACACTGTGGATCTCGTAACACTGAATACTCTAACCTAACGAGTTCCTAAATGAAACGTGCCATGCATCTAGCTCCAACTACCATTCCGCGTTCGAAGTCGGTTAATTCTCGTCGTGTGGCTGTAATCACGACCGATTCACGAATATCATCTAAGTACAAATGACAACTCCGTCAACTCCCTTTTACATGTTGTGTACGCAATACTACCGCCGTCCGTGTATGTGCGCCGGCCGGATTGACCGAGCGGTTCTAGGCGCTACAGTCTGGAACCGCGCAACCGCTACCGACGCAGGTTCGAATCCTGCCTCGGGCATGGATGTGTGTGATGTCTTTAGGCTAGTTAGGTTTAAGTAGTTCTGAGTTCTAGGGCACTGATGACCTCAGAAGTTAAGTCTCATAGTGCCTCAAACCATTTGAACCATTTTTTTTTTGTATGTGCATATCTATGCCATGACCTCTGCCACCTCAGTGTATATAGTGCTCCAAACCATTTGAACCATTTTTTCTTTTTTTTTTTGTATGTGCATATCTATGTCATGACCTCTGCCACCTCAGTGTATAATTCAAGTGCAGGTTTACTGGACGAAGTGCTGAGAATGGTCTTAAATGTGAAAAGTGGTACTGAGTCGAATAGTAATAGTCATTATTGATGGAAACGGTAAGTCGAATAGTGATAATTATATTGATCTAAGCGATTCTAATTCCGCAAGAGAAAACGACAGTGAATCGGCTGACACTGCCAGCGAAAGTGAAACAGACACGGCTACTGAAAATGAAGAGATGTAGAGCAATGATTAAATACTTTCTGTGTGGAAACAGTGACAGTGGAAGATGCATTATATTGTTTGAAACGACGAACTATTATTTTCAATGTACAGGTGTGTCTGTAAGTATTGTAAAGGTGTGTGAAGTACTTATCGGTAAAACTAAAGTTTACGACCATATGGTACGTTTCATATGGCTACGAATGTCACACAAAACTTACATAGTCTTAGGTAGTCTCGAGTCAGCTCTTGTCCCTTAGGGCGTCCGATAAACTTCGGTTCCTCTTCTCCTCCCTTGCCTTCCCCTCCTTCTTTGTTTGCATGAACCGTATTAGTCGACCACAATATTATTGCAGCGTGGCGTGAGGGCGCAAGGATCAGCTTATTGAGAGTTTCTCTCGTGATGTTTCACGATGAACCGCTGAAGCACTTGACAGTATATGCACAACTGTCTTAAAACTACACTACTGGCCATTAAAATTGCTACACCATCAAGATGACGTGCTACAGAGGTGAAATTTAACCGGCAGGGAGAAGATGCTCTGATATTCAAATGATTAGCTGTTTAGAGCATTCACACAAGGTCAGCGCCGGTGGCGACACTTACAACGTGCTGACATGAAAAAAGTTTCCAACCGATTTCTCATACACAAACAGCAGTTGACCGGCGTTACCTGGTGAAACGTTGTTCTCATCCCTCGTGTAAGGAAGAGAAATGCATCCCATCACGTTTCCGACTTTGATAAAGGTCGAATTGTAGCCTATCGCGATTGCGGTTTATCGTATCGTGACATTGCTACTCGCGTTGGTCGAGATCCAGTGATTCAGTAGAAAATGGATTCGTTGGGTTCAGGAGGGTAATACGGAACGCCGTGCTGGATTCCAACAGCTGCATGTAACGGATCTTGCAGCCACGTTTCGATTCCTGAGTCAACAGATGGGGACGTTTGCAACACAACAACCATCTGCACGAACAGTTCGACGACGTTTGCAGCAGCATGGACTACCGGCTTGGAGACCATGGCTGCGGTTACCCTTGACGCTGCATCACAGACATAAGGTGTATACGTGGACAAGGAAAAAAAGGTTCCCGGATTTTTCTCGGATCTCCCAGTTAAAATACATTTTCTCCCGGGTGAAAATACACTTATTCCGTGTTAAATGACAGTATACTTTGTCTCGGAACTGTAAAACTTATCCTTTGAAGGGATATGGTTTTATACAGCAGCGTAGAATTTCCCGGCACTTTGGAAAACGAAACAGGGGGAAAAAGCACGTTTTCGAAAGATCTTTGATGTGCACCAACGTGTACGCAGGATATTTTCGTATTACGAAAGTATAAATTCGAATTCCACCAACATGAAACGTTAATGGTTTAAATTAATATACATAGTGTTGCCACAAGAAAAGCAGAGCTTTCGCATATAATATTTGTCTCAAAGATTAATAAGCTAAGCTTTCACATATAATGTTGATGTGTTTAGCGCATGTTACACTTTACGATACATCACACAAATACGGCAGTAAAATTTTTGATACCCACATAAATCTCTGATCTTCTGGGCTCGAAATTCTTCTAAATGGCTCGTCATCAAAGAGTTGTTTTTTTTAAAGAGACCAAACGCTCTGTGATTTAAGAAATTCATCGTGTACTCTCGCACATAGTTCATCTTGGGTAAAGGAAATTTACTTTGAAAATAACGCTTTTGGGAGAATAATTCGCAATATTTTTCCGAGACCTGTTAGAAATAGATTCATTTGAGCAGCTGCCAGATAAAAGGCGTCACCGCGCTTGCGCAGTTGCGGTGGCGTAGGAAGCCCGCAAGTTCGTACGTGTTAAACATTAAAAGATCTTACATTATGTCATAAAAGAAACACATCAGAGGACACTCCAAGAGCGTCGGAATTTCGTGAACCATACTAAAAAGCACAGTTCACCGTACAGTGCAGATTCGTATGTCCAGATTCCCGATGAGGTAGGCCTCTACCTGATATGATGCTATCAATGTGGTTTTCGGGAGTACCAGTACTGTATTATCTCATGTTTGGTTCTTTATTATAGCATAATGTCATACGTGCTAGAAGATGAAAATGTGGACTTGAAACGCAGCGAACGGATGAAATTAGCCAATACTGTGGAATTAAACACTTCGTTCCAAATAAATTGACTGCCTCAGCAGGACAGATAAATAAAAGCCAAATTTCTTTAGCAAACCTACGAAAGTAAGTTCATTGTTCTGCAAGAAGATTAATGATTGGCTGTCACAAAGGTGGAAATAAAATAAAATCTGAAGTTGATAACATATTTTAGCCTTCCGTAATTATGTGGATGTATTTTAATTCACTTGATAGCTCCCAGCCACAGAAATCCGTCATGTTTTCATTTGAAGTGAGAGCAGCAAACACAAAAATCACTAAATTTTAAACACGGGTCACGTGGAGACTATCCCCCCCCCCAATAACACAGACTGCTCTGTGTATCAGAACGTCAAAAATTAAAAGAAAAGACTTTTCAAAAATAAGTTCATTTTGTAGCGCACATCTTCTGAAGAGTCTGATACATAAAACATACATCTTCGAGGAAACGTAACACACGTTATTTGGTTAAAAAAAATGGCTCTGAGGACTATGCTACTAAACTTCTGAGGTACTCAGTCGCCTAGATCTTAGAACTAATTAAACCTAACTAACCTAAGGACATCAAACACATCCATGCCTGGGGCAGGATTCGAACCTGCGAGCGTAGCAGTCCCGCGGTTCGGTTCCAGGCTGTAGCGCCTAGAACCACTCGACCACTCTGGCCGGCCACGTTGTTTCGTCTTAAGTGTGTAGTGCACTACCACGCCTCTTCAAACAACATTCTTATACCACACGTCACTTTATTTCGCTCTGTGTAACTCAAACGTGTGTGTTTCTTAAGTGATGTCATCAAACTATTTCAGGACAGTGGAAATTAACATATCCTGTAGTGCCTCTCCTGCTCCCAGTTTGACGTCTTGCCCCTAACTTAAAAAAGGAAGGAAAGAAAAAGAAAACTCGCAATGAATACTGGATAGGATTATTTGTTACCAGGAGAACAAGAACTCTTCAGAAAATCTGGAGTCTTTATTGCCAATTAGCTAATAACTTGCTCTTCTGTGTGAAAAAATTAAATATAGGATACCTAAAACCAGTAAAGACAAGAGACAGGCAAGGCAGTACACATTTCTTCAATACTTAGGTCCTAGCGATATTTCTATCTAATCTTGCTACAGTTTCACATGGGGTGCTTTCCTTTCTGAAAAAGAACTATTACCTTATCAAAGTTCGTCAAACGTTTTGCTATATGAAAAATAGAAATGTCGTTGTCTAATACTGAAAAAGCTGTTAATGGAAATATTATCCAATATTGGTGTGGTTTCTTGATCTGATAACGTCTATTTTGTCACTGAGTGCTGGATAAAACAAAATAGGCCTTTGCAGTAAAGTTTATTTCTAGATGTGACGAAGATTCCCCTGGCAGAGACATTACATACACTATGCACGCATTAAAATATGAACTTATAAATAATTCAGAAATCAACTTAGAATGTATTCAAAAACCAGCAGGGGAGCGTTTCAAAATCATAAGAATAATCGATAGACCGATGTGCGCTGGATAGTAGGTGCTTTGTGAAATAATTGTTTTTTCTTCAAGAATATGATTTTCCCCGAAATTGCCGCCCGGTTCAGATACCCCGGTTTCCGGCCACCCTCCCACTAGATCCGAGCCTGCTGCGCACGTGTGAATCTGGCGGTTTGGGCGCGCCAGTAATTGCATAGTCTCCCGAAAGCCTTTGACACATTTTGCTTTTCACAGCCGCTTGTACGAGCACTGTGTCATTATATATGGCGAATTTCCTTTGCAATTTAAGTTTTATTTTCGTTTTTTAATCTCGCTCATGTTTTAATGCTGTAGTATAATTATGCACTAGAGGGATACAATAATATCCTTTGTTACAGTATCGGATCTTACCAGTCAAAATTACAAAAATTTAACTGAAAATTGAAACAACGAAAAATTCCCGGAATACTAAAAAAATCCAGGGTTTTTCCCGATTTTCTACCGGATGAAAAAATTCCCCAATTATTCCCCTACCTCCCGGTTCTCCCGGGTCGTATTCACCCTGCAGACGGGAGCGCCTGCGATGGTGTACTCAACGACGAACATGGGTGCGCGAATGGCAAAACGTCATTTTATCGGATGTATCCAGGTTCTGCTTACAGCATCATGATGGTCGCATCCATGTTTGGCGACATCGCGGTGAACGCACATTGGAAGCATTTATTCGTCAACGCCATACTGGCGTATTACCCAGCGTGATGGTATGGGGCGCCATTGGTTACACGTCTCTGTCACCTCTTGTTCGCATTGACGGCACTTTGAACAGTGGACGTTACATTTCAGATGTGTTACGACCCGTGGCTCCACCCTTCACTCGATCCCTGCGAAACCCTACATTTCAGCAGGATAATGCACGACCGCATGTTGCAGGTCCTGTACGGGCCTTTCTGGATACGGAAAATGTTCGACTGCTGCCCTGGCCAGCACACTCTCCAGATCTCTCACCTATTGAAAACGTCTGGTCCATGGTGTCCGAGCAACTGGCTCGTCGCAATACGCCAGTCACTATTCTTGATGAACTGTGGTATCGTGTTGAACCTGCAAGGGCAGCTGTAAGTGTACACGCCATCCAAGCTCTGTTTCACTCAATGCCCAGGCGTATCAAGGCCGTTATTACGGCCAGAGGTGGTTGTTCTGGGATCTATGCACCCAAATTGGGTGAAAATGTAATCACAAAAAATGCGCGTGAAAGCTTATGAAACTTAACTGCTTAGCTCCTCAGTCCCTAAGCTTACACACTACTTAACCTAAATTACCCCAAGTACGAACACGCACACCCATGCCTGAGGCAGGACTCGATCCTCAGCCTGGACCAGTCGCACAGTCCATGACTGCAGCGCCTGAGACCGCTCGGCTAATCCCGCGGGGCTATATGATCACATATTATAATATATTTGTCCAATGAATACTCGTTTATCATCTGCATTTCTTCTTGGTGTAGCAATTTTAATGGTCAGTAGTGTATTCACAATACGGCTCGTTCTTCTTAGTCACCGCTGCACTTGTTAACTATAAAGACACCGCATGTTTCCGATAATGACCATAGAGGGCAAGTGCAATAATACTGTGTTCAGGTAATACGGTTGACCTCTGCGCATAAACCCCGTGAGTCAGTGCTCTGCTACTCAGCAGACAAGTTGCTTGCAAAGCTGTCCGGCGATTCGCAGCGTATACGATAGTAGAAAATGTTTAGTTGGTTTCTGGTTTTCGCGAATGACGTCAGACTGTTAGACAGCCACACAGTTTGGTGCTGAAAGGTAGCGTGGCGTGTCAAACCCTCACTACCTTTGTTTAACATTTTAAAAATAGTCACCAAATATTAAGTGTAAGAATGAAGTTTGCCCACAAAAGAAACAGCGGCTGGTGAGAGAACTGCAACTAAAATTTTAACAGCAATAAAACACAATCAACCTGACACTACGATGTTGTCCAAACCTCACAGCCAAAGGAATGTTCGTTGAATAGTTTTTCCCAAGACATTTCGACCAGTCCCCATTTTGCTCCATTAACTTTCTTGTGATGACGACTCTCGTTAGTTGTTACACTTTTTGGAATGCTATCTGTGATGGTTGCAAAGTGGAAGCAAGAAATAAAAACATCTCATTGAGCGTAAGACAGTCCTTGTGGTACCGGCATGACAACGTTGCACACTGGCAATTACAGATATTCTTAAAACAACATTCGGAGGCTGACAGGTCGTTAAAGGAAGGAAAAACAACTCATCCTAAAGGTATGCGCATGGTTCTAGCCAAACCAGTATAGGAAAGAGCTGTGCCCTCGACGCACAGTCATGCTCCAACACCACAGTAGACAACGCAAGGGAGGAAGCTGTTGCCAGAAGACAGACCAAGTGGTGCATGCTAACAAACCATAGCAACACAGGAGATCATTTGCATACATTAGCCAGCGCATGTAGAGGGAGTCAACAGCTGCAGGACAGATACGGCAGGGGGAAGTGGAGAAGATACTGTGAAATGAAATCATTAACTCTTCAGAGAGTCCTCGATCCTCTCCTGCTGTCCTTGTGAAGAGAAGCAGCATATGTAATTTCCACGTCGACCATTGACGACTCAACAAACGTGTAATTTGATTACTGCACACTCATTACTATATACAGGGTAACAATTATTGAACTGTATGAAAAAGAAACGAAAATTAGTTACAAACTACGAATGCACACACTTTATTCAACATGCGAACTACACGACAGATATTCGGGTTTAGGTTATGACATGTTCGATATGCCTGCAATCATTGGCGATGACGTAGCGCAGACGAATAGGGAAAGTCTGAATGACTCGCTGAAGTGTCCGAACATATACGCTGTCGATGATCTCCTGAATGGCCGTTTTCAACTCAACAATGAGTTTGGTGTTATTGTACACCTTGTCTTTAAACACTAAAAGGGAATAACATGTTTTCAGGTCCGGAGATAATGGCAGCCAATCGAGGGCCATGGCAGTGGCCGCTGGCTACCCCAGAGCCTGCATGCGGTCCCAAAAGTACTCCTCCAGGACATCCAACACTCTCTTGCTTCGGGCTCCGTCTTGAATGAACCACATCTTGTCGAAATGAGGTTCACTTTGGGTAATGGAGGTGAAAATGTTCATCCAAAACCTTCACGTACCGAGCCGTCAAGGAATATCGCACCGATTATTCCGTGACTGGACAATGCACAGCACAAGTCACCCTTTGATGGTGAAGAGACTTCTCGATCGCGAACTGCGAATTATTAGTCTACCAAGTGCTCCAGTTTTGCTTAATGGCGAACCCGTACAAATGAAACTGGGCTTCGTCGCTAAACCAAACCATACAGGGCATACTAATTCCCATATGCCCCGTCGCCTACCGTGCAGATTGAACGTCCTAACGCAAGCCGTTCGGAAGTTATGACGTTTTTATTTCTTAAAGTTCAACAACTGTCACTTTGAACATTGCTTGAAAGGAGAAAAGTATTTCTCAACTATGAACATGGAGATAGGCTACTACCATATCGAAGCTTTGAGACTGACCTGGAGAGGACTGCCTGCAGGACTCCTGACGGTCTCCATGAATTTGAAGTGAAATCTTTTAGAATGTATAGGATTCCATTCAACTGCAAATGTATATTGAACAACCTGTTAGGCGTCTTAAATGGACGACGTGTCTTTGCTAGCTGGATGGCACTTACGTTTTCTGGAGACATTTAAAAAACATGTAAGCCACCTAACAACTATGTTCAAGAGCATTCAGACTGGAGGTCTCTGCCTGAATCCGTGGAAATACTCCTACGTCACCCAGGAAACAAAAATATTGCGGCACTTAGTGAATGTTGGTGTAATCTGACCTGATCCAGAGAAAATAGGAGGAGGGAAAGACTTTCCGACTTCCCGTCACATCTGCGATGTCAGAAGTTTCCTCTGAATATGCTCGTAGTGTCAACGATTCGTAAAGGGCTTTTGTACCACAGCACATCTCTTGCAAAAACTTCAGGGATGCGCCAAATTTTCCAGAACGTAGTGCAAGAAAGACCTTTCCTTGTCCTCTTGGAGATCTAACATTGTATGAAATAAGTTTGTTAAGAACTACCACACGACAATAGTGGTTTTGGAATAGAGATAGTTCGAATATAAATTCAGGGAGGTGCCGGAAAGGTTAGTGTATGCTCACAGTGGGCTTTCCAATTCCGAAAACTTGTTTACAACGGAGAAGGAGTTCCCGTCAGTTGTTTGGGCCATGAAAAATTTCCAATGTTATTTTTCTGGCAAACTATTCACCACTGTGACACAACACTCTCTTCTGGCTGACAAGCACTGAGGCTTCAGCAATATGGCGTCACGACAGTGGTATACAGAAGACGTCACCTGACTTCCACGAAGGAATGCTTTGGCATTAGATCCTAAGTGAGCCATTTTAGGGAACGCCAACGATGAAAGCATGTTCTGTATCTGTGACATTGCAACGAGTGGGAATGGACCTCTTGGGAAAGTTCCTGAAGTAGGCAAATGGGAATGTATGGATGGTAGTCTGCACTGATTACTTCACCCGCTATGCTGTGAGTAAAGATATGCCAACGGCCAAAGCCCCTGAAACTGCAATTGCAAAGTCACCATTTTGAAGCACAAGGCATGCCTTGTCATGATCTCTCTCCAGTCGCGACAGGTGGTAGAACATACTTGCGCTTTGCAACATCAGCCACAGAGCGACACCTCTCTACCATGTCGTCACAGAACGTCCCCACTGTCGAGAAAAACGTCTTAAGTACGCTGTCTTCTTCCACTCGCCTCCCTGAGCGAATTCTCCGCACTTGGTCTGCGCTCGACCACGTGAACATGAGGTGCTGGAATTGTCGGCAGGCCTCGCGGGGAAGCTAAGACAAAATGTGAGCAGGAAAAATGTGAAGATATTGAAAAAGAAGGACAGATTCAGAATACACTAAAGTCAAAACAACCTTGGTGACATTAAAAGCAAGGGTGATAACATTAAGAGTGCAACGGGAATTGTACTGTTAAATGCAGACAAGAGAACCGATAGATGGAAAAATACATTGAAAGCCTCTATGACTAGTATGTTTGTCTGAAGTGATAGAAGAAAAAACGGAAACGACTTAGAAGAGATAGGGGATCCAGTATTATGATTAGAATTTAAGAGAGGTTTTGAGGACTCAAGATCAAATAAGGCAGAAGACAAGGATAACATTCCATCAGAATGTGTAAAATCAATGGAGAAGTGGCAACAAAACGACTATTCACGTTGCTGTCTATAATGTATGAGTCTGGCGATATGCCATCCGACTTTCGGAAACACATTGTCCACACAATTCCGAAGACAGCAAGATCTGACAAGGGCGAGAATTACGGAAAAATTTGCTCAACAGCCCTTGCATCCAAGTTGCTTACAAGAATAACATACAGAAGAGTGGAAAACAAAATTGACGATTCGCTAGATGACGATCACTCTGGCTTTAGCAAGACTCGAGAGAGGCAATTCTGACGATGCGGTTAATAATGGGACACGTTCACAGGATTTGTCGACATGGAAGAAGCGTTCTGCGGTGTGAAATTATCCAAGACGTTCGAAACTCTGAGAAAAGTAGGGGTAAACTACAGGGAGAGACGGATCATATACGATACGTACAAAAGCAAAGGGGGAATAATAAGAGTGGACGACCAAGAACGAAGTGCTCGTAATAAAAAAAGGTGTAAGACAAGGATGTGGCCTTTCACCCCTACTATTCAATCTGTACAAGGAAGCAAAAATGTAAATAAAAGGAAGGTTCAAGAGTGGAATTAAAATTCAAGGTGTAAGGATATCAATGTTACGGTTTCCTGTTGAGATTGCTCTTCTCAGTGAAAGTAAAGAAGAATTACATGATCTGCTCAACGGATTAAGCACTCTAATGAGTACAGAATATGGGCCGAGTGTAAATCGAAGAAAGAGGAAGGTAATGAGAAGTAGCAGAAATGAGAGGAGCGAGGAACTTATCTTCAGGATTGATGGTCAAGAAGTTGATTAGGTTAACGAATTCTGCTACCTAGGCAATAAAATAACCAACACCGGCCTTAATTTGAGGAAGAAATTTCTGAGGATGTACGTCTAGAGTACAGCATTGCATGGTAGTGAAACATGAAATGTGGTAAAATGAATCGAAGCATTTGAGATGTGGTGCTACAGAAGAATGTTGAACATTAGGTCGACTGATACCGTAAGGAGTGAGGAATATCTGCTCAGAATCAGAGAGGAAAGGAATATGTGGAAATCACTGATAAGGCGAAAGGACAATATGATAGCACATCTCTTAAGACATGAGGGAACGACTTCCATGGTACTTGGGGGAGCTGTAGAGGGCTAAAACTGTAGAGGAAGACAGAGATTGGAATACGTCAAGCAAATAATTGAGGATGTGGGTTGCAAGTGCTACCCTAAAATGAACAGGTTAGCACAGGAGAGGAATTGGTGGCGAGCCGCATCAATCCGGTAGGAAGACTGATGAAGAAAACGCTGTTATTGGTGTTCAATATTTATCGTTTCGAAATGTCTTAAGATCCTGATGTTCGTATATTGCAGACTAGTCGATTTTAGTATATAAGTCAATATTCTTTAGTGTTCGATGATTGTATAAATAGGCTCACGCTTCATCTTGGAATTAAATCATGTTCTCACTTCGTAATGATGTCATTCATAAACGTGCTTTCAGTGCCAAGTGTTGTACTTGATTGAAGACGCAGCCATCGAATCTGATTATGATTTCGATGTGACATCTTTTGAAGGTTATGCCAGGTACTACACCACTGCGGCTTCAATGAAGCACCGTAAACGCCGACGCCCACACACACATGCACCGTAATACATCAGTACATCATTCTCCAGATCAGACTATTGAGGATGCCAATGGATTCTTAACAGGAATAAAGGAGTGGCACACCAAACATCGAGCAGTGGTTTCTGATGATTCTGGTCAAGTCTCGCCAACTACAACATTGGGAAAACATTATGTGTTTGGCAAAGGTGTAGCTTCGCTTGGGCGACAATAAAGGTTTTAACACAAGCTAGAGTGAACATACTAATACAAACCACACTAAGAATAACCCCACATTCACAACAGGAAGCTACATTAATGATATTGGACAACAGCTGCTCTGCACTAAAAATGGCCCTGACATACTACACAAAATGTGAAACTGTTATTAGCGGTTAATACATAGTACTTTGAAATCCTCGTAAATGTTACACAAACTGAAACACGCTGCTGAATGACATGTTCTTAATCAGCAGTTAGGATTTTACAGAAACATCTCCAACGTATGAGCAGTGTTTCAATATCAGAATAAACACATTGTAACTCTTTGAAATTGTCACTGATAAAAATTATTATTACATGTAATACACTTTCATGTCATTTTTGTAAAAAAAAATATTTACTTTGTATTAAGAGTGTCATATTTTAATTATAGTACAATAATGTGAGTGTCCAGGTGTTATTCTTATCCATAAAGCTGCATTTGACAATTTCAGATACCACAGTCTGAGTAAAGCACTCTGTAAATAAAAGCATAAATTTTCTTCAAACTTCCTCGCAGATTAAAACTGTGTGCCCGACCGCGACTCGAACTCGGGACCTTTGCCTTTCGCGGGCAAGTGCTCTACCAACTGAGCTACCGAAGCACGACTTAGGCCCGGTACTCACAGCTTTACTTCTGCCAGTAACTCGTCTCCTACCTTCCAAACTTTACAGAAGCTCTTCTGCGAACCTGCAGAACTAGCACTCCTGAAAGAAAGGATACAGCGGAGACATGGCTTAGCCACAGCCTGGGGGATGTTTCCAGAATGAGATTTTCACTCTGCAGCGGAGTGTGCGCTGATATGAAACTTCCTTGCAGATAAAACTGTGTGCCCGACCGAGATTCGAACTCGGGACCTTTGCCTTTCGCGGGCAAGTGCTCTACCAACTGAGCTACTGAAGCATGACTCACGCCCGGTACTCACAGCTTTAATTCTGCCAGTATATATATATTTATTTTAACCTTCATCAATGTTTCGTTAAAATTTCTGCATATTGAACTTGACAACTTGATTCATAAGTAAACTGGTGCCTTATTTAGGATCGTGAAAATGTGAGTTTGTAATCTTACGGAACACATCAAATATGCAAGAGGAAATTAACCACAACCAACAGATTCAATTTTCACCCAAAGGAGTTACGTTTCTATCGTAATCGTGTCCGTCATGAAATTACCACTCACTGGTATACTAAATTCATACTAACTCTCTGTGAAATCTTCCCGAAAAGTATAGTTGAGGGCTACTTTGATGATGAACCCAGATTCTTCATGTGGTCAACTTGGTTTACACAAAAAGTGTGACTCCACATTAATTTTGATAATCAAAATAAATTAATCGAAACGCAATTTACAAAAGAAAAACCTCAAACTGGTACTATTGTCTTACTATTAACCTAATGGGTCAACCAATTGTATAAGCACGTGGTACCGTTCTCATAAAGTACACCCCACGTGGGTTGAACATAAAGAAAAGTTGCTATATTGAAAAATATTGACAAGTCGAGACGTTGTAATCTCACGCACATTCGCATTTAAGATTGATGTTCTTAGACAGAGTTACGGATCATCCACACGTGGTTCCACTTTAGTCACAATGTAGTGACAAAGCAATTACTGGAAGATATTCTGAACTTCACACTCGAATTACACTGCATTGCAATTTAAGGTAACATTAGGTATTTTAGATCTAAACCTGAAATAAATGTGATTAAATTTTCAGTTAGGCAGAACTTAAGAAATCCATTTTCCTACGGACTTACCAGAGACGTGCTCAGCCGGAGATATTACCACTTCAGACGGTCGCCGCGGACAGACTACCTGGGCCCCTACCGAGGGTGCGTCACAGATACAAACGGAAGTGACCAGAGAGGCAGCTTCCTATACCAACATGACAAGGAACGGACAGGACCATACCAAAAATTAGAAACCTCTTTGCTTTTAGATAGCGTAGCTACCTGTTGCGACGTTGGTCCTATTGTTCTCTTCTGCTACCATCAAGCATGCAACTAGAAATACATTTGCTCATTCATCCTTTCACACAGAAGGGAAGGGGGATGAAAGTATCTTATCACATACACTACATAAAAGAAAGCGGATGTAAGTTTCATATGAGACTGTGTGACATGAATTACATATAAACTGTTTTTTAAAGTGTAGTAGTGTGATAGATCGTACTTGTTTATGTGTAAACGTAACAAGTTCCACTGCTCAGTCTCCTCCCAGATAGAGTCAGAAACACCACAGTAAATTTAGAAGTGGAATGTATGCCGCAAATAACAACAGATTTAAGAAATTAACATTAAAGGAATCGAACAGATACCTGTCAGCAATAGTACCGAATGTGACGAAAAACATGATGTATAATATTTGGACGAGCATCTAACGATAGCTTCAAGCTTCCGAAAGTGTCACAGTACGTGTTGATGACCAAATAGCAAAATAGAGTCATTGAGGAAAAGAAATGACATTTAAACAGGTTTCAGGGCATAAAGTCGTAAGGTGTCAGGAAAATCCAACACCTTCCATGAAAACCCTGACATGATAGCAAATCAGGCAGTATGTCACATAGCTCCAAATAAATCCTGACATTAAATTAACCAAAGTAATACGATCAACGAGTGAGCAAATGGAATACCACAGCCTAAATGCATGTCATACCTGCCCACCGTGAAACAGACGCAGTTCTGAGGGGAGAAACGAGAACAGAAGCCGAGAGCAGAATCGTGTAGGCTAGGAGGCCCTACGATAAGGGACGGACGCCCACGTCGCCAGCCGACCGCCGAAATCACCCCCAGCCCATGTTAAAAGGTAGAGCCCTCCGGAAGAACAGTAGACATCTTACGATAACACAAAAAGGTCCACACCAGCTGCAAGTTTTAGAGTGAGACTTTTTCGCGTATCTGTGGCGTTGCAAACGTTAAAAATATTGCCCCACCACGGAAAGTATAACGTTTCTCATTGGTTAGACAGAATTTTGTAGGCAGAGCTTAAGGTTAACATTGAGACCCTGATTGGTCGTTGAAAATACAGCCAGATAGCTATTTTAAACCAACTTCGGTAAATTGTAGTAAGGAGAAGTTAGGAGAGAGTTGCTTCCGAGACGGGGATGTGCGTGGAGCTGTGCCACCCGCCGCCCTCTGACGAACACCTACAAGGTAACGAATGCACGCGATGCCGCATTTTTGAGCGCATAAGGCTTTACTCAGAACTGTAGAAGTCTCACCTGTTACACCCCCTTTTTACGTAATACTAGTGTCAAAAATGGCTCTGAGCACTATGGGATTCAACTGCTGTGGTCATCAGTCCCCTAGAACTTTGAACTACTTAAACCTAACGAACCTAAGGACATCAAACACATCCATGCCCGAGGCAGGATTCGAACCTGCGACCGTAGCAGTCGTACGGTTCGGGACTGAGCGCCTAAAACATGGTATTCACATTTGCTACGTAAGTTAAAATCTGAAATGCGATGATTTTTCTGTTATATAATTGTGGGAAGCCTCATCAGCCACTGTAATTTACGACAAGTTAGATAAGTAATTAAAGATAATTGAGGCTCACTGTAGACCATTTTGTAGTGTTCTCTTTTGTGGAACTTAATTTAAACCTAGATTATAGATGTGATATGGCATAGGTCATCCTACGATCCGTTGTAGAACTTGGAAGCCCATTCAGGGAATATTCGTTCACATTTTTGTTGCACACAGTGGATTTTTATGATCCTGTATTAAAATATTTCCTTTTATCAAGAGTGAAATTTATAAACAATGTTTTGTGAGTAGAATTAAAATCCCAGTGGTGAACTTAACTGCTTTTTCGGCGTTATTTTACCAGCTAACTAAAATTAGGAAAACCTTGAACTCCTTCTACTAAATTTAGTTAGTATTAAGATTCTTTTTTAGGAAGTTCAGTGGAGCTGACGCTGAAATCATTAAGTATTTGATTATATCTTACTGAACTCTTCTGAACTCTACATGTCATGTGTGGTCTGGCGTCTCCTTACCAGCAACAGGTCCCAGGTTCAAATTAGTCAATTCCCTAAAAAACACGCTCAGAGCGTCGTTGCGTGAAAGTGGTAGGGAGACACGACTTAGAACAAACAGACACCCACATAGAATGTTAGAACGTCTTTAAACCATTACTGGTGAGACCTACCCCAGTAACGAGCAGCTGACACCTGGCAGATAGAGTAAAAGTAAATAATTCAAGTTAGGGAAAAGTGAATAGGTTTACAGGCAGATCAAATGGAAGCTGCAGGCGGTAGATGAACCAGTCGTTTTTCTTACTACGGTGTCGTACCTAGCACCCTCATGCCGGCGGCTCAATCGTCGCGGCAGTACCAACTGTGGACAAAGTAATTTCCACTGGCGGGCCCCGAACGTGTAAACACGGGCCCGGCCGGCGGCGGCTAAGTGGTGTGTCCGCAGCAGCAGCAACAGCGCCAGCAGCCGGTGCCCGGGTTAACAGCTCGCTGTTTATCGGCGGCTAATGCCGCCTGTTTAAAGTTTCAGGGTGGCCTGCCGGATTTCGTGGGGGGGGGGGGGGGAGGGGGACGCCTGGCGGAGCGGGGGCAGCTGCTGTGATTCTGCGGCGGGCGGCCGGCGCGTCGCTCTGGAAATATTTACAGCCGGAGAGGTTTGGAGTTCGGGTGGTGGTGGTGGGGGTGGTGGCGGTGGCTGGGGGGGGGGGGGGGGAGGGGCGGAGAACGAGAGGCGACGTGCGGCGGAGGGTGTTTGCGTACGCGGCGCGCTGCGGCTTTGCACCACCGTCCCTGGGTCCCCAACCACGCCTCTCCTGTGTGGGACAGAGTGCTCTCGACTCGCCAGGGGCGGAACCAGGCTCCCGGTGTATGGGCCTCCTAACTCAGCACACAAATAAACACACGCACACATACACACAACTGCCCCCCCCCCCCCCCCCCCCCCGCCGTCCCGCTACTCATTGCTCGTCACTAGGGTGTCGACCTGGAAAGAGGCAATAGGCTCTTCTCAAACACAATGATCCTACCTCTACCAGGGGAAATCGGTAACACGACGGCATGGCCCATACAGAAGTGTATTAGAAATGCCCGGACAACTTAAATGGGAATTCTCGACATATAATGTAACTCTAACACAAGCGTAAATGTAGGTAATCCCTATTCGAATAAGTGCCCCTCAAATGGATATAATTTTCCGTGTTTGGTTTACAAAAAGCTAGCACCCATCTGAAGTTGCTCACATCACACTTTGTAACACCACAGCTCCAAAGCTCTACTGATTTATTTTTGTATTTTTTGTTCTATTCAATATTACATCGTTGAATTCTGTAAATGTTGTTGCATTGAATCGATACCATGAGATTGTTCATTCTTTTCTGTTAAAAACTTTTACGTCTTTTAGAACATAGGAAGTGTAATCCCACTAATATGTACATATGAGCAAATGATACGTTTTGTCTTTCTCACATTGTCTCTTTGGTCATCTTTGAAGACGAAAAATTTTGTTTAAATACTGTTTTTATAGAAATGTCAATATGTACGGAGGTTCTGAATGTTTGTTTGCTGTTATGTAAACTGCTGCCCTTCACTTAGGGTTCTTAGTTATTTTGCATGTAAAAGGTGTTGTGGTTCCCCTCGGGAACGGAAGCATGCAGCGCCCGCAAATTGTGGTTGGCCTAGGTAGAAAAGGGGGAACTGAGAGTCAGTCGGGGAGGAGCTACAAAGCTGTCAACTGCTCATATAAAAGTTGTCTGTTCTGCTGGTTCTGAGAGAGGCTTTTCAGGGTGCTTTCCAATGCCTTGGATGGATGGATAAACAGCTAGAACTATCCTGGACTTGGTACCTATCATCGCCACCAAGAAATGACAGAGTCTAGCAATTGTACCTGCAAATCCACCTACCAACATGCAATCGCAACCACATTGCGCAATCACTGTAATGGAACACTATAGTAATGTACAGTGAAGGATCTGCTCATAGGATGTTATAGTGAACCCAAATATATCGTAAAATTTGACTGAACTCTTGTATCTGCCATGATTTATCCACTTAGGGTCCCTCCCACGCTAAAGTATTTACCGAGTGTCCTTTATTGAAGGCATATTAAAATTGATATGGCATTAGAGTGTGCAAAAATTATTATTGTTTCTGGAAACGATCTTACAAAGATCTCAAATTTGTGTTTCACTGCAGTAAAAGTTCTGAACTGCAACTGTTGAGAGTTATATGTTCATGGTTGCTAAGTACTTGTCTCTCTGGTGTATTGAAAGTGTGTTTAGTTAGCTCTGCTACAGTGGTGAAGATTGAGGGCCCCCCCTCCATTGAAAGTAGTTTAAATGCACAAAGTTACGTAATTATAGAAAGTTTAATTACTGTTGCTATTCAAGTCAAATTCTGTACAATATTGGGCTCCTCTTGTGTATTAAAAGTGCATATTAATGGCGTAACACGACGAACGGTTTTTCTATTGTGCCCATGCCAGATAACGCTTAATAGAAAGACCACTACTTATGAAAACAATAACTTCTTTATTCAAAAGACAGTTACAAGTGAGCTACTAGTGAATTCCATTTAACTTTCATTCTAAATAGAAAAGTATTTAGCTGAGAGAAACTTAACTTGTGACCAGTTCATAATTTTGCAGTGAACTACATTTACAATTTTATGTCATCTAGGAAAATGTGTGAAAAGTGATACTGAACCTATGTCCAATTTATGATTCTACAGTTAATATTAATAGTAATGTTATAAAGATCATTCAGTTTGAATAAGCCCTGAAAGTAATAGCGTATAGTGTTTTAAGGTTATATTTTTGCAAATAGTTTTCTCTGATCTGTTAGCTCCAACCTTAACGGGAACATACCGTATTCAGGTGTCAGAGTTCATTGCACTCGCTTGTGGTAAAGTATGGCTTGTGGTCGTCCGTTAAAGTTACTCATACTTATTTTCTTGAACAAGAATGTTAATCTTTCGCTTGCCTAATTAGCCTAGCGACCGGTTTCCTTATTCTCTGAACAGTCGAGATAGGTAAAATATTGTTACTGTTTATATATTTACGTAATTCTGACTTTCACTTCCGATTATTCACCTTCGTAAGGCACAACACGTTCACATAACAAATTCCTCTATTAGGGTAACACTATTCTGTTGCTTTATACCATAATTCCTTTACAAGATTTTATTTCACGACCTGCCTCCAACATTAAGATTACGGTGTAGTAGAAGCGGACAGAAGTGTAATATGTGGCTTTTCCGTGAATGGACTATTTGTTCTGTTCGGGAATCGTGCGTAATCAACCCAACATAGGAATTGATTGCACAAGCTTCGTAAAACCGGTTGCAGTGTTATAACTTCCCATGGATATACTTACCTTTCCCAGGGATGTAGGCCCAGGGATCCATCTTATTGTGGCGGTAATCTGGGATTTATAGAGGACAAACAAAAAATTAGAGTAATGATTGTTTTATTATTGTCCATGCAGGAAAAAAAAACACCTCTTGTCCCTGGTATAGTCAGCTTTCCCAAAACGCATTATGTAACAAATAGGGAAAATGAGAATCACTGGCGTAGCAGTATCAGCATTCTCCGGTCACTGCTCATCATCATCAGACAGACTGCTTTATTATTTCTTTGTGTTTTGACGAAATACTCATAGCGTAAGGCAAGCCAAACGTAATTGTTAGGGCCTCTGTTACGAAAAAAACTGTGTTTCATGAAATTTTAATTCATCCTTTTCACCACTTACGTGCATAGCACATTGCATTCAAATAGATCTTTGAGAGCCAAAGACAAATTTCTGTTCGTTCGAATCCCATTTGCGTAATTTTTTAACATGTTGATTGAACCGAGTAGATTGTGGATGGAACGGGGAGAAACAAATACCATTTCAAAAATCTCAAAGTAAAATTCATACGCAATGTTATTCAGGGGGTAGGAGGTCAAACTGGCCGACTTGGAGCAGGAGAGGCACCACAGGACATTTTAAATACCACTGTCTATACTTTTACAAATAAATTCATAAAAATTTGTGAGCATGACCAGGAAGGGTTCGGGATTCACACTCACAGCAGTGGAAGTTCAAAAATATAACAAAATATTTTCTTTTACTTGTGAAACGGGTGAGATTAAGATATGTGAACATAAAATAAGCAGTCTTGCATAAGCGGATGACTTAGTTGTGATGGCAGATTCGATTGGAAGTTTGCAAACTAATATTTCAGAGCTAGATCAGAAATGTAAGGACTATGGTATGAAGATTAGCATCTCCAAAATGATAGTAATGTCAGTGGGAAAGAAATATAAACGGATTGAGTGCCAAATAGGAGGAACAAAGTTACAACAGGTGGACGGTTTCAAGTACTTAGGATGCATATTCTCACAGGATGGCAACATAGTGAAAGAACTGGAAGCAAGGTGTAGCAAAGCCAATGCAGTGAGCGCTCAGCTACGATCTACTCTCTTCTGCAAGAAGGAAGTCAGTACCAAGACTAAGTTATCTGTGCCCCGTTCAATCTTTCGACCATCTTTGTTGTATGGGAGCGAAAGCTGGGTGGATTCAGGTTCCCTTATTAACAAGGTTGAGGTTACGGATAAGAAAGTAGCTAGGATGATTGTAGGTACTAGTAGATGGGAACAATGGCAGGAGGGTGTCCACAATGAGGAAATCAAAGAAAAACTGGGAATGAATTCTATAGAATTATCAGTCAGGGCGAACAGGCTCAGATAGTGGGGTCATGTTACATGCATGGGAGAAGCAAGGTTACCCAAGAGACTCATGGGTTCAGCAGTAGAGGGTAGGATAAGTCGGGGCAGACCAAGGAGAAGGTACCTGGATTCGGTTAAGAATGATTTTGAAGTAATAGGTTTAACATCAGAAGAGGCACCAATGTTAGCACTGAATAGGGGATCATGGAGGAATTTTATAAGGGGGCTACGCTCCAGACTGAGCGCTGAAAGGCATAATCAGTCTTAAATGATGATGATGATGATGATGATGATGATGTGAAATGTCACCATTTTTTCACTTACTATTGGCTGCATTCGTGGCTATAGGTACACTTTTATTCATAAGTAAGGGAGATTCTTGGATGAATTCTGCATAGTATAGAAACCATACTTACAGGTGTATGAAACTCTAGAATTTTCCAAATTATTAAAAACCGTGCTAAAAATTGGGATAATTAACCATAAAATTTGAGTTTTTTTTTCTAAACATGAAGTTTAAAATGTAAAAGCTCATTTATTTTTTCATTATTTAAATAAATTCTGTAGTTTCATACACTTGTAAGTATGGTAGGTATGCTGTGCAAAATTCATCGAAGAATCTCTGTTACTTGTGAAGAAAGGTTTACCCATACCAACAAATGCAGCCAATGTTGTTGTTGTTGTGCCCTTCAGTGATGAGACTGGTTTGATGCAGCTCTCCATGCTACTCTATCCTGTACAAGCTTGTTCATCTCCCAGTACCAACTGCACCCTAAATCCTTCCGAATCTGCTTAGTGTATTCATCTGTTGGTCTCCCTCTACGATTTTTACCCTCCACGCTGCCCTCCAATACTAAATTGGCGATCCTTCGATGTCTCAGAACATGTCCTACCAACCGATCCCTTCTTCTAGTCAAGTTGTTCCACAAGCTCCTATTCTCCCCAATTCTATTCAATACCTCCTCATTAGTTATGTGGTCTACCCATCTAATCTTCAGCATTCTTCTTTAATGGTGAAAAAATAAAGAAATTTGACACGTAAAAAAATTATTTTCTTATACTTTTGAACTTACATTGCTATGAGGTTTAATCCTGAATCCTTCCTGGTCGTGTTGACAAACTTTTATGAATTTATTTGTAAGAGTGTTGACAGTGGAAATTAAAATGTCGTGTGGTGCCTCTCCTGATCCAGATCGGCCCTAGACGCAAGTCAAACGATTCCATTTCATCAGCGTATTGTCAAAGTGAAATTGGATTTTGTCTGAGCCAAATGTTACTCAAATTATAGATGTATCTTTATCGATACTTCAGTTAATTATGGTATCTTCTTTTACAGTTATTGTAATCAACATATTCCAAACTCGAGCATTAATTGAAATATCTTAATTGTTTCGACAGACATTTCTAAAAAATGTTAAAAATGGGGTGAGCTCTGGTCTTGTATCAGAGACCCACACAAAATATATTACGTCACTGTGAAGAAGATGTGGTTGCGACTTACGGTATGCTACAAAATGTGAGACTGATATCTGAAAGAGAAGCCAAATTAGAAGAACTTGAACGCCCTAAAAAGCCGGTATAGTTAATACAAGTAATGAGAACGACGTGGAAACACACACTTAATTAATAATATTCTATGCAGTGATCGATTACGTCTGCGAAGTTTCATCATAAGCACATTTATAACCTATTAGTATCTTTTATAGTCCACAAAAGAGTTTCGATTTGAATAAATCAATTTGGACTCGAATGACTGGTCGCAATCTATCTCGAATTCTCAAAAATGCAATAGAAATATATCGCAGCACAGTCATTATGGGATATCTCACAGAGAGGTAGTGAGCGTAAGGGAAGAATGATTGGAGCAAGAACAGAGGGATACACAGAAAGTAATTGGTTTCCTGCTCAGTATGGAATGAAATGGGAAATGAAATCGATGACTTTGTTACAACGTATCCTCCGCCATGTACTGTTTATTGGTTTGTGGACTGCACGTCGAGATGTAGTCGTAGATAGCTAATTATTGTTAATTTCCGAGAAACAGAACTACATCCTCCTGGCGACTGCTGCAAAGGGTGCTCTCGTTGATATTTATCAACGCCTGTAAATAGGTAAAGGTCTACATTTCATTATACACTCCTGGAAATTGAAATAAGACCACCGTGAATTCATTGTCCCAGGAAGTGGAAACTTTATTGACACATTCTTGGGTTAAGATACATCACATGATCACACTGACAGAACCACAGGCACATAGACACAGGCAACAGAGCATGCACAATGTCGGCACTAGTACAGTGTATATCCACCTTTCGCAGCAATGCAGGCTGCTATTCTCCCATGGAGACGATCGTAGAGATGCTGGATGTAGTCCTGTGGAACGGCTTGCCATGCCATTTCCACCTGGCGCCTCAGTTGGACCAGCGTTCGTGCTGGACATGCAGACCGCGTGAGACGACGCTTCATTAAGTCACAAACATGCTAAATGGGGGACAGATCCGGAGATCTTGCTGGCCAGGGTAGTTGACTTAAACCTTCTAGAGCACGTTGGGTGGCACGGGATACATGCGGACGTGCATTGTCCTGTTGGAACAGCAAGTTCCCTTGCCGGTCTAGGAATGGTAGAACGATGGGTTCGATGACGGTTTGGATGTACCGTGCACTATTCAGTGCCCCCTCGACGATCACTAGAGGTGTACGGCCAGTGTAGGAGATCGCTCCCCACACCATGATGCCGGGTGTTGGCCCTGTGTGCCTCGGTAGTATGCAGTCCTGATTCTGGCGCTCACCTGCACGGCGCCAAACACGCATACGACCATCATTGGCACCAAGGCAGAAGCGACTCTCATCGCTGAAGACGACACGTCTCCATTCGTCCCTCTATTCACGCCTGTCGCGACACCACTGGAGGCAGGCTGCACGATGTTGGGGCGTGAGCGGAAGACGGCCTAACGGTGTGCGGGACCGCAGCCTAGCTTCATGGAGACGGTTGCGAATGGTCCTCGCCGATACCCCAGGAGCAACAGTGTCCCTAATTTGCTGGGAAGTGGCGGTGCGGTCCCCTACGGCACTGCGTAGGATCCTACGGTCTTGGCGTGCATCCGTGCGTCACTGCGGTCGGGTCTCAGGTCGAAGGGCACGTGCACCTTCCGCCGACCACAGGCGACAACATCGATGTTCTGTGGAGACCTAACGCCCCACGCGCTGAGCAATTCGGCGGTACGTCCACCCGGCCTCCCGCATGCCCACTATACGCCCTCGCTCAAAGTCCGTCAACTGCACATACGGTTCACGTCCACGCTGTCGCGGCATGCTACCAGTGTTAAAGACTGCGATGGAGCTCCGTATGCCACGGCAAACTGGCTGACACTGACGGCGGCGTTGCACAAATGCTGCGCAGCTAGCGCCTTTCGACGACCAACACCGCGGTTCCTGGTGTGTCCCCTGTGCCGTGCGTGTGATCATTGCTTGTACAGCCCTCTCACAGTGTCCGGAGCAAGTATGGTGAGTCTGACACACCGGTGTCAATGTGTTCTTTTTTCCGTTTCCAGGAGTGTAATTTCATGTATTCAAGAGGGTGTGACAGATTGTTTGTTACTGAAGGCGGAGAAATTTAATTCCATTATCACGTCTGTACATATTTACTCTGTACGTTTCACTGATTTCCAAATGCAGTACTGCAAGTAATAGAGGTAACTGTTTATCTAGACATAGGTAAAATCTCTTTAAAATACACAGTGCAAAATTCACAGTGCAGAACCTGATAGTTGACCCTAAACAACAAACTTGTGATGTTCTCCGCATGAATACCAAAACTATTCCTTTAATAGTCACTTATTTGATAAATCAGTCACATTTAAATATCGTAGATTCAACTAAATATACAGGTCCTACGATCACGAGCATCGTAAATAAGATCCGTCATGTTGAAAGGATTCTGGGCAAGGAAACCCAAAGACCATGTTTGGCTTTTAAAATACGTAGAAGACGCAACAAATCAATCAAAGTGACCACCTACGACACACATGTCAGTGTTCTTAGTGAATATTTCTGCGCAGTATGGCACCGTTATGACGCAGGAATGAGGAAGGAACTGAAAAAGTACAAAGAAGGGCAGCTCGTTTTGTACTACCAGGAAATAATGGAGATTGTGTCACAGATATGGTAAACGAGTTAGGATGGAAAAAATTGAAACGTATGTGTTTTACGTTGTATCTAGGTGTTTTGAGTAAATTCGAATCGCCGACCTCTTCCTCTGAATGCCACGATATTTTGTGCACCCAGAAATACATAGGAGACGTCCCAATGTGCTTGCGTAATTTATGGAGGACAGAGGTTGTAATAATGGATGGAGGAGAAGAGAGTGATGTATCTGAAATAACACCACATACTTATAAAACGTCCACGTAAACTGGTTGCTATGTAAGTATCTTCATAGAGTGTAACTGAAATAAAAGTAGGATATTTAACAAACAGAATATTCAAATAAAAAACATCAATTAAAAGGCAACCCAAAGTAAAACTAACTAAAATTTCATTTTATCCGTTGACTAGTCATCTTCCACTGGCTATCAAGGAGGAAAAATGAAGAAAAAGATGACATAAGAAAACATTTTTACGACTCTAATAAATTATGCTTAATACCACATTATGTTGCACTTCTATCACGTGTCTTGGCGTATAATCTATAAGCCGTTGGACGTAACGACATGAGGAAGCAAGAGTCAGCTGTAGTTGGTTCGTTTTGTGTCCACCTCCCTGTTAACGTACTGGAGCCCTCAGACATGTTTTCCATTGGCTTCATACCAGCAGCCTGTGGCGGCCAGTCGAAGACGGTAACACAAGTCGTGGAGAGCTACTGGTGAATAAATGTGGATTTGTGAATGGGAGAATGTTCCTCTTGCTATGTGAAGTCCTCTTTTCCATGAAGCATCGCCACTGGTGGTGGCATTACATTTTCCAGTATGTGGTCGTATTGCTCGTAGTCGTGAGTTCCTCCTGTCCTGTGAAGAATTACTGCACACAGATACGTCATCAGCAGGAAACAGACAGTCTCCTATTTCCTCTCGTCATGGTTACTTATTGGCGAGTCCCTTGAGGCTTGTAAACAACTCATGTAATTTCGTTACTGGTGGAAAACACCTTCCCGTCAGTGAAAATGAAGTTTTACCACGACGCACTCAGATGGAGCTCTGCAAATGCCACCCAGTATAAAACTTCGTTTTCGCTGAGCTTTTGTTTCATGGCAGATCGTCGTGCGTTCAATCCAGCGTCCCTCAGCCTTCGAAAAATAGTGTCACTGCAGCCAGGGAAGCTGGTCTCCCACCGCAACAGCTTTGAATTCAGAAATGGATTTTGTCTGCTCTTAGATACCGGTTCGCTGTCCTGCTGCTGTGAGCTCACTCACCTCCTGCATGAGCCAGGAGCTCTGTTGGTAAAGTCTCTTTCAATGTAGTTCCTCCACCATCTCGTTTCACTGGCATGTGGCACACCATACCTTCTGCTGGCTTCTCTTATCAAACACCTAACTTCTTCAATATGAGCGACGATCCAGTTGATCTCTCCCAGTGAGCCATTGCAACAGCTGCCTCATGCGCGTTATTCATTGCCGCTCTTATGCTAATGCCAGGAAAGAAGATAAACATACTTACGTCAGCATTATAAACATAGCTGCACGACAGCAACGGTTTCACCTAATAAAATTATGAACAGCCGACCAGTTGCAATGGATGAAGAAATTGTTTACCTAGGTTTCGGCAAACATAAATTTGTCTTCTTCAGAAGGTAACAATTTTACATTAGTAAGGACTAATGTACCATCGCCGTTTTTACAATTGTCGGCATATATCCATGTGTCAAAAATAAAAAATAGCCCGAGAATTAGTGTTTGTCCCTTTAATATAAAATAGCTCATGGATCTTGCAGAGCTCACAACCGATCGTGGCATTCAGCGGAAGAGGTTGGCGATTCGAATTTACTCAAAACCCTAGATACAACGCAAAACACATACGCTTCAATTTTTTCCGTCCTAACTCGTTTACCATATCTGTGACACAATCTCCATTATTTCCTGGCAGTAAGAAACGAGCTGCCCTTCTTTGTACTCTTTCAGTGCCTTCCTCATTCTTACGTCATAACGGTCCCATACTGCGCAGGAATACTCACGAAGAAGACGGTCAAGTGTGTTATAGGCTGTCACTTTGACTGATTTGTTGCGTCTTCTACGTATTCTAACAGTCAAACATGGTCTATGGGTTTCCTTGCTCAGAATCCTTTCAATATGACGCATCTTATTTATGATGGCCGTGATAGTAGGACCTGTATGTAGCCGAATCGACGATACTTAAATGTGACTCATTTATCAAATAAGTGACCCTTAAAGGAATTGTTTTGGTATTCATTTGGATAACATTACACGTTCTATTGTTTAGGGTCAATTGTCAGGTTTTGCACTGTGGAGCCGGCCGGGATGGCTGAGCGGTTCTAGGCGCTACAGTCTGGAACCGAGCGACCGCTACGGTCGCAGGTTCGAATCCTGCCTCGGGCATGGATGTGTGTAATGTCCTTAGGTTAGTTAGGTTTAAGTTGTTCTACGTTCTAGGGGACTGATAACCTCAGAATTTAAGTCCCATCGTGCTCAGAGCCATTTTTTTTGCATTGTGGTGATACAGTTTCTACATCATTTTGCGTTACGTTTTGCTCTTTTTGGAACTTTACCAGATGCCCAGCATTATCTGCCACAAATTTGGTGGTCTCATAAATACACTCATCAAAAAAAGTTTTGCATCACCCCGGTTGCGAGAACTCCTGAAGACAGACGTTGACTGTGGATATTGTATCACAGACACAGCCCCTTTGACTGTTCAGAGATGTCGTTAAACCCGCCCACATATGTAAACAACCACGCATGAGCAGTGTCTATTACACGGAGGGTGTCCGGCAACCAACCAGTTCTAATCATTCCACCAGGAAGAAGGTATACGGCTCCTGTTGTCTGTAGTTCAACCAAGCCTAGACGTTCAATACCGCAATTCGATCGCGTCCGCATTGTTATTTTGTGCCAGGAAGAGCTCTCGACAAGGGAAGTATCAAGGCGTATAGGAGTGAACCGAAGAGATGTTGTTCGGACATGGAAGAGACATAAAGAGACAGGAACTGTCGATAACATGCCTCGCTCAGGCCGCCCTAGGGCTCCTACTGCAGTGGATGACCGCTACTTACGGATAATGGCTCGGAGAAACCATGACAGCAACGCCTCCATGCTGAATAACGGTTGTCGTGCAGCCACAGACTAAAACTCTGCGCAATAGCCGGAATGATGCGCAACTCCATGTCCGACGTCCATGGAGAGGCCCATCTTTGCAACTACGGCACCATGTCGTGCGGTACAGATGGGCCCAACAACATGCCAAAGGACCAGGATTGGCAACACATTCTATTCACCGAAGAGTGTCGCATATGCCTTCTACCAGACAATCGTCGGAGACGTGTTTGGAGACCACCCGGTCAGGCTGAACGCCATTGTCCAACGAGTGCAGCAAGGTGGAAGTTCCCTGATGTTTTGGGGTGGCATTATGTGGAGCTGACGTACGCCGCTGGTGGCCATAGGAAGCGTCGTAACAGCTGTACGATACGTGAATTCCATCCTCCTACCGGTAGTGCAGCCATATCGGTAGCATATGTCCGGGGCATTTGTCTTCATGGACGACAGTTCGCGCTACCATCGTGCACATCATGTGAATGACTTCCTTCAAGATAACGACATTGCTCGACAAGAGTGAGCAGCATGTTCTCCAGACATGAACCCCATCGAACATGCCTGGGATAGGTTGAAAAGGGGTGTTTATGGATGACGCGACTCCCCAACCACTCTCAGTGATCTACGCCGAATCGCCGTTGAGGAGTGGGACAACCTGGACCAACAATGCCTTGATGAACTTGTGGACATTATGCCATGACGAATACATGTCTACTTCAGTGCAAGAGGACATGCTACTGGGTATTAGAGGTAGTAGTGTGTACAGCCATCTGGACCACCACCTCTGAAGGCCTCGCTGTATGGTGGTACAACATGCAATGTGTAGTTTTCATTAGCAATGAGAAGGGAGGATATGATTTCTATTGCAATTTTCTGTATAGGTTTCGGAACTCTCGGAACCAAGAAGACGCAATATTTCTTTTGATGTGTGTAGTTTATATATACTAGAGAAAGCAGGTCCTCTTCACTCTACTTGCAGAGTCACACACTTCCCATCCTTTTCACAAGGTAACGTCTCGTCATTTACTGAAGACCATGACCTTCCAGACAGAAAATCACGAATTCAGTGACACAACGTCACTGAGACGATAGTCCTAGCGAAGCAATGTGGTTGAAAGCCTCATATGAGGAATGGTATCAAAAGCTTTTCTTGGGAATCTATAAATACGGAATCCATTTGAGGACCCCTGTATGCAATGCGTTATATGAACAAAGTGACAACTGCGTCTCACAAAAATGAAGCTTTCCAAATCTATGTTGGTTTGATATCAATAATTAATGTATTTCGGTGGACTTCTTAACGTTGCAACGAAGTATTTGTTTACATGTGGTGCAACATATCGATGTCAATGAAATGGATCTCTAACTAATGAAATACGTTAATTTTGTTTCGTTTGTAGTGCGATTGTCTCTGTGCAACTTTTCATTCCTCCCCCACACCATTATTACTAGAAGAGTCCTTCTGATGTCGTAGGATATGTGATTAAGCCGCCGCATCGTTGATGCACAAGATGCACTCCTATATTGCTAGCCCTCTCAGGACAGACATTGCCTATAGAAACATAATCGTTCTGCTACGACTATGATAGCGTCATGATACAGGTATCATAGTGGAACATGTCTGGTGACGCTGTGACAGTTCTGTTACTTCCTGGAATGACTGAATTATCTTGCGAGATTCGCTTGATGTATTCGTAGTATACTAGTCAATACTAATCAAAGACTATGAATGAATTCCACTTCGGTGTGCACCGACCTATCAAATATATGTTTATAGACAGGGGAGGCCACTTTCTGGCAGCAATTTAAATTAATTTCGTTGTGTACCTTACAGATTATCGGCATCAGCCATCAAAAGGGCAATGAGGAGGGATGAACACTGCAGTTGGTAGCTTGTTCCATAAAAATGTTGACTCACACTAAAAGGCAGTAGCTCTCATTTCCAAACAGCTATCGTAGTAACATTTTACGTCCTCTGTAACGGGGATACAAACACCTGTATCTAACTCAGAACCACGTCTCGCTACGTACAGTAACCAGAAGATCTTGAAGTGTTGTTGTTGTTGTTGTCTTCAGTCCTGAGACTGGTTTGATGCAGCTCTCCATGCTACTCTATCCTGTGCAAGCTGCTTCATCTCCCAGTACCTACTGCAACCTACATCCTTCTGAATCTGCTTAGTGTACTCATCTCTCGGTCTCCCTCTACGATTTTTACCCTCCACGCTGCCCTCCAATGCTAAATTTGTGATCCCTTGATGCCTCAAAACATGTCCTACCAACCGATCCCTTCTTCTGGTCAAGTTGTGCCACAAACTTCTCTTCTCCCCAATCCTATTCAATACCTCCTCATTAGTTACGTGCTCTATCCACCTTATCTTCAGTATTCTTCTGTAGCACCACATTTCGAAAGCTTCTATTCTCTTCTTGTCCAAACTAGTTATCGTCCATGTTTCACTTCCATACATGGCTACACTCCAAACAAATACTTTCAGAAACGACTTCCTGATACATAAATCTATATTCGATGTTAACAAATTTCTCTTCTTCAGAAACGCTTTCCTTGCCATTGCCAGTCTACATTTTATATCCTCTCTACCTCGACCATCATCAGTTATTTTACTTCCTAAATAGCAAAACTCCTTTACTACTTTAAGTGTCTCATTTCCTAATCTAATTCCCTCAGCATCACCCGATTTAATTTGACTACATTCCATTATCCTCGTTTTGCTTTTGTTAATGTTCATCTTATATCCTCCTTTCAAGACACTGTCCATTCCGTTCAACTGCTCTTCCAAGTCCTTTGCCGTCTCTGACAGAATTACAATGTCATCGGCGAACCTCAAAGTTTTTACTTCGTCTCCATGAATTTTAATACCTACTCCAAATTTTTCTTTTGTTTCCTTTACTGCTTGCTCAATATACAGATTGAATAACATCGGGGAGAGGCTACAACCCTGTCTCACTCCTTTCCCAACCACTGCTTCCCTTTCATGCCCCTCGACTCTTATGACTGCCATCTGGTTTCTGTACAAATTATAAATAGCCTTTCGCTCCCTGTATTTTACCCCTGCCACCTTTAGAATTTGAAAAAGAGTATTCCAGTCAACATTGTCAAAAGCTTTCTCTAAGTCTACAAATGCTAGAAACGTAGGTTTGCCTTTTCTTAATCTTTCTTCTAAGATAAGTCGTAAGGTCAGTATTGCCTCACGTGTTCCAACATTTCGACGGAATCCAAACTGATCCTCCCCGAGGTCTGCATCTACCAGTTTTTCCATTCGTCAGTAAAGAATTCGCGTTAGTATTTTGCAACCGTGGCTTATTAAACTGATAGTTCGGTAATTTTCACATCTGTCAGCACCTGCTTTCTTTCGGATTGGAATTATTCTATTCTTCTTGAAGTCTGAGGGTATTTCGCCTGTCTCATACATCTTGCTCACCAGCTGGTAGAGTTTTGTCAGGACTGGTTGTCCCAAGGCCGCCAGTAGTTCTAATGGAATGTTGTCTATTCCGGGGGCCTTGTTTCGACTCAGGTCTTTCAGTGCTCTGTCAAACTCTTCACGCAGTATCGTATCTCCCATTTCGTCTTCATCTACATCCTCTTCCATTTCCATAATATTGTCCTCAAGTACATCACACTTGTATAAACCTTCTATATACTCCTTCCACCTTTCTGCCTTCCCTTCTTTGCTTAGAACTGGGCTGCCATGTGAGCTCTTGATATTCATACACGTGGTTCTCTTCTCTCCAAAGGTCTCTTTAATTTTCCTATAGGCAGTATCTATCTTACCCCTAGTGAGATAAGCTTCTACATCCTTACATTTGTCCTCTAGCCATCCCTGTTTAGCCATTTTGCACTTCCTGTCGATCTCATTTTTGAGACGTTTGTATTCCTTTTTGCCTGCTTCATTTACTGCATTTTTATATTTTCTCCTTTCATCAATTAAATTCAATATTTCTTCTGTTACCCAAGGATTTCTAGCAGCCCTCGTCTTTGTACCTACTTTATCCTCTGCTGCCTTCACTACTACATCCCTCAGAGCTACCCATTCTTCTTCTACTGTATTTCTTTCCCCTATTCCTGTCAATTGTTCCCTTATGCTCTCTCTGAAACTCTGTACAACCTCTGGTTCTTTCAGTTTATCCAGGTCCCATCTCCTTAATTTCCCACATTTTTGCAGTTTCTTCAGTTTTAATCTACAGGTCATAACCAATAGATTGTGGTCAGAGTCCACATCTGCCCCAGGAAATGTCTTACAACTTAAAACCTGGTTCCTAAATCTCTGTCTTACCTTTATATAATTACTATTAAATATAATAATTACTATTAAATTTTCGTCTCCCTTCACTATCTGAATAATTTCTTTTATTTCATCATACATTTCTTCAATTTCTTCATCATCGGCAGAGCTAGTTGGCATATAAACTTGTACTACTGTAGTAGGTGTGGGCTTCGTATGTATCTTGGCCACAATAATGCGTTCACTATGCTGTTTGTAGTAGCTTACCCGTATTCCTATTTTCCTATTCATTATTAAACCTACTCCTGCATTACCCCTATTTGATTTTGTGTTTATAACCCTGTAGTCACCTGACCAGAAGTCTTGTTCCTCCTGCCACCGAACTTCACTAATTCCCACTATATCTAACTTTAACCTATCCATTTCCCTTTTTAAATTTTCTAACCTACCTGCCCGATTAAGGGATCTGACATTCCACGCTCCGATCCGTAGAACGCCAGTTTTCTTTCTCCTGATAACGACATCCTCCTGAGTAGTAGGAGATCCGAATGGGGGACTATTTTACCTCCGGAATATTTTACCCAAGAGGATGCCATCATCATTTAATCATACAGTAAAGCTGCATGCCCTCGGGAAAAATTACGGCTGTAGTTTCCCCTTGCTTTCAGCCGTTCGCAGTACCAGCACAGCAAGGCCGTTTTGGCTAATGTTGCAAGGCCAGATCAGTCAATCATCCAGACTGTTGCCCCTGCAACTACTGAAAAGGCTGCTGCCCCTCTTCAGGAACCACACGTTTGTCTGGCCTCTCAACAGATACCCCTCCGTTGTGGTTGCACCTACGGTACGGCCATCTGTATCGCTGAGGCACGCAAGCCTCCCCACCAACGGCAAGGTCCATGGTTCATGGGGGGAGGGATCTTGAAGTAAGAAACATAAAATACTGCGGGACTGCTACTGAAACCACACAAATATGCCGAGGAAAACGTATCATCGAATACAGTGTTACCTGTGTTTCATTGAGCAGCTACTCTCACAGCCATATTGCCGTATTTATCTTGTAATCCGATAAAGCTACTTGTGTTTGACAAAAGAATTTAAGTTTAATTAAGATAGCCGTTTGTCGATGGGTATTATGATGAGATACCAGTTGGATTAGTATAGTTCATATTAATAGTGTCTCCCGTTAGGTTATCGATTAAATATCAGAAAATCGGTCACCAATATATTCCACATCGTCATCGGAAACCGTCTGATAATGTGCAGCTAGTTTTTCGTTTCCACACATGTGGCGACTTGCTGATTACGAGTTAAGTGACGATTGAAGTGCAGTCTCGAAACCAAATCAAACAAAATTGAACAAAAGAAAACAAAAAGTAGCTTTCCTGATGGATGATCTATAAGGGACGAGGAACGTAAACACATGCGGGTGGCAGGTTAGAGACATGCAGTAGGTGTGTTCGCCAAGAAAACTCCTTGGTGCTGTTTTCTAGGTCGCATTTGTTACTCTGTGACTGCACGGCAACAAATGTCAACTTCGAAGGCCACATCCCTGTGAAACTGTTCGTAACACGAAACACCTTCTTTGTGTCAGAAGATGTAAATCAATAACAATTCACTTTATGGACTTATACAGGCAATGGTTTGAGATAATGTTTCTTATGGGTTACCCACCATTATCTTCTCATGATGTTACAGTACGATACTTAAAATTGCTATCAGGGCACAATCATTATGGTTTACGGTGACCTCCCTAAATACATTGCGGCAAATGCGGTGATCAAACCTCTGATTGAACGCAGTCGACTTTCTTCCCCATCCTTCACAGTTCTCAATTCTGCTCCGCGTGTTATCTTGTTTTCAACGAAATGTTGTACAGTAATCTCATTCCTTTCTTTTACTCTTAGTAAGTCTACAGAACGCTGTTTCGTCTTTCTTAATGTAGTGATTAATTTATCTCAAGACGATCGCACTTGAATGGATACGACTTGACTTTCTCGATAGGACACTCCATACAGGACACACAGCTTTCACCCTTTTATTAAACAGAACGTTACGTAATGTTATACTTTCTAATTCGGGAGCATAAATGTCCGCTGGAGAACACATCCCTGATCCATCGTGATTACTTCTCCATCTGCAACACTTCTACGTCTACATGGATCTATATGGATACACTGCAGATAACATATCAGTGCCTAGCAGAGGGTTCATCAAACCATCTTCACAATAATTCTCTATTATTCCATTCGCGAATACCGCGCTGAATAAACGAATATCTGTATGTTTCCCTTATTTTTTATGGTGATTGTTACTCCTTATGTAGGTCGGCCTCTTCAAAGTAAAATCGCATTCAGAGGAGAAAGTTGGTGATCGTAATTTGTTGAGAAGATTCCGCTACATCGAGAAATGCCTTAGTTTTAACGAAGCTGACTTCAGTTACCGTATCATGTCAGTGACATTCTCTCCCTTATTTCTCGATAACACAACACGTGCTGCTCTTCTTTGAACTTACTCGATGTAGTCCGTTAATTCTATGTGGTAAGGATCCCACACCGCGCAGCAGCACTCCAAAAGAGGGCGGGCAAGTTTAAAGTAGGCACTTCAGTAGTCTTTTTAGTAGTTCGGTTGCATCTTTTGAGTGTTTTATCAATAAAACGCAGTCTTTGCTTTCGTCTTCCCCACAACATTTTCTATATCTTCCTCCCAGTTTAAGTTGTTTGTAATTATAATTCCTAGGTGTTAAGTTGAGTTTATAGCGTTTAGATTTAAATGATTTATCGTGGAACCGAAGTTTAACGGATTGCTCCTAGCAGTCATGGGGGTGACCTCACACTGCTCGTTATGTAGTGTCAATTTCCAATTTTGACATTAGCACACTGGACTCGCATTCGGGAGGACGACGGTTCAATCCCGTCTCCAGCCATCCTGATTTAGGTTTTCCGTGATTTTCCTCAGTCGTTTCAGGCAAATGCCGGGGTGGTTCCTTTGAAAGGGCACTGCCGATTTCCTTCCCAATCCTTCCCTAACCCGAGCTTGCGCTCCGTCTCTAATGACCTCGTTGTCGACGGGACGTTAAACAATAACCCCCACCACCACCAATTTTGACACCATATAGGTATCTTTTCTAAATCGTTTTGCAGTATTTCTTTTTTTTTTTTTTTTTTTTTTTTTTACTTTCTGATGACTTCAATAGACGATAAGAGACAACATCATGTGCCAACAACCTAAGACGGCTTCTCAGTTTGTCTTCTTAATCGTTCGAATAGATAATAAAGAGCAGAGGGCCTATAACACCACGTTAGGGAGCAACTGACATCACTTGGGCGGATGCCAGTGTGTATGAAGGGGCCGCTGGCTGATGGCACTGAAATTGGTCTTACCGTAACAGATACCTATGAGCTCTTTCACAAACAGGTTTCCGCAAGGCTTTTACGTCACTGGCTTGTTATAAAATGAACTAAACTGTCGATAACCTTCAATCAGGCCGATGATCTTAGCAGACAGCTGTCTTTCACTAGTAATGTTATTTTAGTTCACGGACGAGTCGTCATATAAGGTCATGGCACCTTCTTTTCTTATTTTGATTGATTTTGAGTTTTTGAAAATATTAGAACTGGACAGGGATTAGGACTCTGATTCCATTTTCGTGTGTGTGTGTGTGGATTTGAACCCTGCAGGATGATACTGTCCCATCATTTCGTTATTTCCTCACGACGCAAAGCTCCTCCAGATCTCTACGAATGGCGCGATCTAATGAAAGGGAGTTTGATAATTGGTACCTGTTCCACCTGTTCATGTGGCCTCAACAACGACAATCTGCGAGAGGTCCGAGTCCCAGGCAGCAGAGGATTATTCGCTGCTTCACCTCTAGCTGAACGTGCGCATATCTCCGTACAGGTGAGGAAATAATAAATATTTAATGTCTCTTCTTAGCTATAAAATAACTGCCAAAGGTATCGGGTTTTAATGCCTTCCAGGCAAAAATCGTTTGTGTCGTCATTACAGGTTGCAGTGTTACTCTATTGATGAATATTTTTAATGTATGACATATGACTGGTTAGTTAACAGTTCATATAGGTACTGGTTTTCATACTGGTTCTACACCCCGTTCATCACTCAACTTTACTTCATGGCATTTCACACTTCTCCATTACAGTATATTACATATCTTTCATGGTTACTTTTCAGGGGTGTTATAAGCTTCATAGACTTCCTGGTGCAGTGCTAAGTGCATCGTCGTTTATTTCCATATTCGGAAACTCGGCCTTGTAAACTGATACTTGTGAACACTTTTGGCATTTTACTTCTCTTTATACCTAGTGTAGTCTTGGTCACGCACACAAACATTGTTTGGTTAACATGGGTTCAAATGGTTCAAATGGTTCTGAGAACTACGGGAGTTAACATATGACGTCATCAGTACCCTAGAACTTAGAACTACTTAAACCTAACTAACCTAAAGACATTAGACACATCCATGTCCGAGGCAGGATTCGAACCTGCGACCGTAGCGGCAGCGCGTTTCCAGACTGAGGCGCCTAGAACCGCTCGACCCCACCGGCTGGCAAATGGGTTTAAATTAAGATCATGAACAATGCTTGTCATGTCATTTACTGGGTGTGGTAGGTCTTCTGAAGTGTCAATTATTGTAATGAGGTTTAATTTACAGGCATTAGGTGCTACCTCATCTCTAGTAACGTGTTTTCTAATATTTGTTATATCGCAGTATTAGTTTACATCTGTACTGAGTGGCATTACGAGCAGCGTTCTCTAGTGGTCTCATGTGATAACCATTATGTACAGTCAAACGACTGTACTCTACAGGGTTTCGGCATTTAGAGGACCTGCGAAACAGCTGTGCTACGTTGTTGCACACAGTCAGGTGCGGCCTACACTTTGGAATTCAGGGATAGTCCACTTTATACATGTCGAGTGTACCACGGTGCGTATCCTACATCTTGTCTTCCTGTACAGCACTCCATCTTTCACAGTGAATTGTGGCTGTATTGTGGACTGTTAACAGTCTGGGTTAGCACTTTGTGCTTGTCACCATTCTTCTGTGTGGCTCACTCCAAAATCAAATGCACTCAGTTGTAACGCTCACCTCATTAAGTGAGTTACTGGATCTTCAAAGTCGCAGCCGACATTTCAGTACGACTTGACGATTTATTACCTTGAAGCATAATCTCTGAAAATAATAGTGGGCATAATTTAGTCCACACAGTAGCAGTAGCATAAATTACTCGGTGCTCGAATAATTTTTCTTTGCCTTACTGAGTTGTCTTGATACATAAGCTGTTGGATAATGTTGTCGGTCTGCTTTCTGATTTGAAATGTAGCCTAAGGCAAAATCGCTGGTATAGCACAACAGTATAAATGGCTTCTTTTGGTTTTCTATAAAAGTAAGAATAGGACTAATGGTCAATAAATCTGTCAGTTTTTCAAATGCAGTTTTGCTGTCTAGAGATAATAGAATTTTACTCGTTTCTTCAATAAACAGCCTGAGTGCCCATGAAATTTCAGCAATTTCCCAGAGATGCACAGAATTACATGAAATCCCCATCTAACTCATCGTCATCCAGCACTAAGCTATCAGATTACCACGTTATAGTCCCACACTCTTGTAAAAAAATGGTCAGTTCTGAGAGAGATACGTTTTCTTATATCAACTTTCCATATGTTGGAGAAACTACATTGTCTAAAACAATGTGCCTTACATAAATGTTAACCCTTGAACAAAGATTCAGGTACAGAGAGAGCATTAACTGGAAGATCAGTTGCTACATCAACCAAGCTTCATTTTCGGATACCTTTTAGTTTGATATCACGCGATTTGACTACGACAGGTTCAAAATGGTTCAAATGGCTCTGAGCACTATGGGACTTAACATCTATGGTCATCAGTCCCCTAGAACTTAGAACTACTTAAACATACCTAACCTAAGGACATTACAGGTTTCAGTGTTACTCTATTGATGAATATTTTTAATGTATGACATATGACTGGTTAGTTAACAGTTCATATAGATACTGTTTTTTATACTGGTTCTACACCCCGTTCATCACTCAACTTTACTTCATGGCATTTCACACTTCTCCATTACAGTATATTACATATCTTTCATGGTTACTTTTCAGGGGTGGTATAAGCTTCATAACTTCCTGGTGCAGTGCTAAGTGCATCGTCGTTTATTTCCATATTCGGAAACTCGGCCTTGTAAACTGATACTTGTGAACACTTTTGGCATTTTACTTCTCTTTATACCTAGTGTAGTCTTGGTTACGCACACAAACATTGTTTGGTTAACATGGGTTCAAATGGTTCAAATGGTTCTGAGAACTACGGGAGTTAACATATGACGTCATCGGTACCCTAGAACATAGAACTACTTAAACCTAACTAACCTAAAGACATTAGACACATCCATGTCCGAGGCAGGATTCGAACCTGCGACCGTAGCAGTCACGCGGTTTCGGACTGAGCGCCTTAACCGCGAGACCACCGCGGCCGGATACTACGACAGTTTACCTGTTATACACGAGATCTGAGGTCTTTCTTCCAACAGTAATGGTCTTTCGGCCATAAAATCGAGAATGAAAGGTGTTCCATTCAGTTCTACTGTGTTCACTTTGGCGTAGTGGACACTCAGGAAATCTAAACGAAGTACGATTTTGTAGCCGCTGATAACTCTAGGGAGTGGGTCCGCCCTAGCCTCGAAGTTTCCTCCCTCCCATTGAGAATCTTACCACTGTCCAGATCAGTGAATCAACTTTAACTCTACCAACACTGCTTAATCTCCGCCTTGTCACATTTAATTCCGCTTCACCAAGCATGGTGTATGACCTAGAAACGACAGAGAGGCTTCGGTCCGCAGTAGCCCTCAGTCGTTCAGAAGCCCACAACAGGCCACTTCCGTCTCCCACCCTACGGCCGCGTTAATGTGCGCTCCGGCCCCCAGTTGACATTCTCCTCCCCTCCCCTCCCGCCCCCTCTACGGGAACGTTTCATACCAGACGAGTGTAGCCCCAAATGTTTGCGTGCTAGGGTAATTATGGTGTACGTGGAGACAGTGTTTGCGCAGCAATCGCCGACATAGTGCAACTGAGGCAGAATATCACAAGCTATACTGTTGCTTTCGACCAATACTTGAGATTCAGCACCTGATACCAACCTGCACGTCTTTCCTTTCATGTAGCTGGTCACAAAAATGACTGCCACTCAGTCCACACACACGTGAGCTGTGTTAACGTTCACTGGGAGCATCGTGCATTCCAGAAAAAAATCTATATAACATTTATAACGGTAATCCCTATAGAAACGAACTGAGTCTTTCCTGATCTGGTTGCTGTAATATGACCTTATTAACATTATCAGCCTAAGTGAGCTCATATGCAGAATTAGATTTTCACTCTGCAGCGGAATGTGCGCTGATATGAAGCTTCCTGGCCGATTAAAACTGTCTGCCAAACCGAGACTCGAACTCGGGACCTTTTCCTTTCGCAGGCAAGTGCTCTACCATCTGAGCTACCCAAGCACGACTCAGGCCCCATCCTCACAGCTTTACTTACGCCAGTACCTCGTCTCCTACTTCCAAACTTCACAGAAGCTCTCCTGGCTCGCAGGAGACCTTCTTTGAGGTTTGGAAAATAGGAGACGAGGTACTGGCGGAAGTAAAGCTGTGAGGACGGGGCCTGAGTCGTGCTTGGGTAGCTCAGATGCTTGCCGGCACTGTAGCGTGTTCGGTCACAGGGTTAGCTGCCCTCTAATAAAAAAACTGAGTTAACCGATCAACAACGAACTTAGACGGGTATCTTACGACGTCCACCCCGAGCAGATGCAACGAAAGAAAGTGAACAAAAATGAGATTAAAAAAGAAGAAAAAAGGTGGTGAAGCACTTGCCCGCGAAAGCCAAGGGTCCTGAGTTCGAGTCTCGATCCGGCACACAGCTTTAATCGGCCAGGAAGATTCACTTGAGCTCCTACGTATTAACATTAATTTTGAAACTGTGGTTCACAGGACTCTCTACCAATATTTTGTTTCAGTAATATCCCAATAAGTTGCTAACGTAGTCGTATTTTAACTCCTATATCTTTCTACTAAACCATCCCTCCAGTCGTGAGTCGACTGTGCATTTCTCGTGGCTTGTTACATTCCCTAGTATCCCCAATAATTTTATTCTAGCTAAATTCAATAATAGCCCATTATTCTAATTTCCCAATTTGGCAGCTGTTTCGAAAATATAAAAATAACATGGAGATATCTACCCCTTATTTCCAGAAAAATGAAATGAGCGATTATGTGGTGTTCGTATAAAGCACATATACAATAGGTTTTGTCTATTCCGCTCTTGCCCACCTTAGTTGCCCTAATTCTGCTTGCATATGAGTTCAGTCAGCTGGCAGATATTGAATTGCGTCCTGAGCTAAAACTTTTTTAAACATGACTACTTACTACCACCACAAGTACATAGGCTAACCAAAATGATAAGGACGAAAAGAGGGTAGGAAAAACAATCGTGCAGGTCCGAAAATCCATAAAATCGGCACTTATTCATACTGTTGCATTGAACGCCCAACTACAGAACCATATAACTGGGTATTGTCTTCAGGTTGACGTCCTTCTTTATCTTCTGACACCAATGACAATGGGGTCTATGGCTAGGTGTATGTGGTGACCCTCCACTGAGAGTGCAGGTACAGCAGAGAAGGCAACTCATGATCACAAGAAATCCTTTATTGCCTTTCATTTAGATTCATTCAATGCCGCTAGTGTTGACGGCAAGCACAACAGACACACCGATAAAGCATCTCTGGGTATGGCACCTCCTTTTATTCCTTATAGTCTTTGTTACTGGCCAAGAAGCACCAATGTGCGTGATGGGCGTCAGTGGAGTCTTGTGTTACCTGGCCAGTAGCTGGCCAGCCCAGCGTGGCTGCTGTCACCAGGAATACAACCAGCCCCTTGGTGCGGTGATACCCAGCAAAAGAAGTCCTGTGTTGGAACCTCTTCAGAGGTGAGGATTGCTGGACCATAGCTCACGGATCTGTGAAGGCAGGTGAGTGCTGAGCTGCCCAAGTGCACTGGTGGTCAGGTGATGGATAAAGATTCGAGACCAAGTTATGGGGGTGATGTCAGGATCATCGAGACTGAGCCTGGAAGTTATATTACTCCCCAGCTGTTTCACAACAACAGGCTGACCATCATGGGTATAAACGCATCTGCTCAGGGCTCACTATGCAGAAGTAATCACGTTTCTGTGGCATGCGGAAATTTCTCGAACAGGAGCCAATGACGAATGTCTGGCAGCAGCCTCAAGTTAGTAGAAGCTTCCTGAAAGTTAAGGCTTTCTGTTACTTTGCAGGAATGATGCAGTATGAGACAATTCTTACAGACCTACATCGTTGTTACCTTGTGAGCATAAGATTTTTCAAACATATAGTTGTAAGTGGACTGTTTCTGTGTTGGCAGCGCTGTGTAGCGCTTTGCATTGGATCTCTAACTGCGCTTTCTTTGTAAGAGACTCTGTGTCTGGTTGGACTCGTTGTTGGAAGTTAATCGCCAGTTTTGTTGGGCAGTTGGAAGTTAGTCGCCAGCAGTGATGGTAGTACTGTTGAACAGTTGGAGGTGAACAGCCAGCAGTGATGGATGTTAGATGTGAGAAGCTAGCACTGGTGGAGGGTAGAGGTCTGAAGTGGTAGCGTAGGCTAACGATCTGTACATGTTCGACTTGAAGATTGAATATTATTCATTATTATATACCTTTGTAGTAGATGTCAATGACGATTTATATTCGTGTCTCAACTGGATGTCACATTATTAAGGTAAAAAAATACGTTATTTAGTTTGCAACAAAATCTTTCCTTTGCTAACCACATGCCTATTAGTAGTTAGTGGGTTTAGTAATTAGAATCTTTTATGTGGCTGGCAGTATTGACGCTCGCTGTATTGCACCAGTTCGCGTAATGAAGATTTTTGTGAGGTAAGTCCTTAATGAAATATCTAGGTTAGTGCTAGTAGTTCTTTTTAGTCAGGGTGATTGTTTTGAATTAATTATTTGAAGTCAGACTGCGTTGTGCTAGGATACTGTGGGTCTCACTCATTCAGCAATTTAAGACCAGACTCAAACATGTAAATAATGAATTTTCAAGTTTCAGGACATTTGGAACTATGAGCAGAGTGTTGAGAACTAGCACCCAGTATTCAACTAAGTTTCTTGCGTCGATGTAACACTTCAGGCATTTTATCACAGGTGATAATTGACGTTCAATTGCGTCACTCCACGAATAAATGTTCAACGGCAATTTGTATGCATTTAAGTCCTGTGTACTATAAAGACTATTTAGCCATCCCAGCCCAAAACCACGCAGCTACTGCAAAGCTTCTTACCCATCGTTCTGTCCATGTTACAGGAAATGAGGTTAGGGGGGGGGGTAGGACGTAAAACGGGCCGACTTGGAGCAGGAGAGGCACCACAGGACATTTTAATTTCCAGTGTCTATACTTTTAGAAATAAATTGATAAAACTTTGTGAGCATCACCAGGAAGGATTCACGATTCGCACACATTCCAGTGGAAGTTCGAAAACAAAACAAAATAATTTTTTTGCGTGTGAAAGTTCATAATTTTTTCACTTACTAATGGCAGCATTTCTTGCTATGGATACACTTTTCTTCATACGTTAGAGAAATTCTTACAAGAATTTTGCACAGCATACATACCATACTTACAGGTGTATGAAACGCATAAATTTTTTTAGTTTAGAAAAAGCGAATGAGCTGTTATATTTTAAACTTCATGATTAGAAAAAACACAAATTCTGTAGTTGTTTACCTCAATTTTTACCACAGTTTTTAATAGATTAGGAAAATTCTACAGTTTCATACCCCTTTAAATATGGTTTATATGCTGTACAAAATTCATCCAATGATCTCTCTTACTTATGAATAAAAGTGTACCTATAGCAACAAATGCTGCCATTAATAAGGTATAAAAATGACGAAATTTCACATGTAAAAAATTATTTCGTTATTATTTTGGAAGTTCCACTGTTAAGAGTGTGAATTCTGAATCCTTCCTGGTCATGCTGGCAAAATTTTAAGAATTTATTTGTAAAAGTATAGACAGTGGAAATTAAAATGTCCTGTGGTGCCTCTCCTGCTCTGAGTCGGCCCGTTTGACGTCCTACTCCCCTTAATATGTTTCTGGATCAGGGCACTATTGGAGTGACGACGGCCGTTATGGTACCGGCAAAATGATCAGTTTTCTCTTCATTGTTTAACATTGATATCAGTGATCTTCGATGTATCCTGTCAGGCAGAATCATCATACTTCCGTGTACTGACTTCTGTCTATTTATGCTACTAATGATTTCTTGTAGGCCACTGAAAATAATTTGAGTGAAACAATACATACTGGCTACAGGTAACTGGATTTACCATTACAGCTAGTAAGATAACAGCCAGCATATACTCCCGACACAGATTCATAACTGTTAACTCCGAAGTATTAGGTTCTTGTCAGATTACCTTTAAAGGGTGTGTTAAATATGTGCGCTTTATATAGATAATAAGCTTCGGTTTATCCGCCACACTGCCCATGTCGAAACTAAGGATGAAAGTGCTTTGAATATACTTCGAGCTACGACGGGAAACTCATGGAGTATATACCGGTACGCGTAATAGCTTTACATATGTATCGTGCACTGCTATGACCTCACCCAGATTACACCTGCATTTTGTATGGCATAGCCTCCATGCGGCTGCTGCAGACAGGCGACTCATATCAGTACAAGATCTGTCTCTGTGCATAGGAGAGACGAACGCACTTTAATGGAAGAAGTGGAAGCCCTTTTACCATGGTGCAGAAAATATATCAGCAGAAAAATTATTCTGGAACAGCAGGAACGCTTTAGGGATGAGATGACAAAATATGTGGCCTTACATTGAGGTGCTACACCGATCTTAATCGGACCCATAAATCAGCTCCACGCCCAGTGCAGGCATTTTGAACGCTACGCAAGTACTAGAACTGCATTCGAAGAACACAACTCTCACCCCACTGTGAGCAAGAGTACAAGCATCTTAACCAGGTACCAGATGTACGAATCAATCTGGTCCACTCTGAGAACCAAGTAATCAATAACGGCAGTTCAGTAAGTCTTCTCTGATCGTAGTCAGTTTGTGTGTGTGTGTGTGTGCCGACTGGTCTACCTGCAAAGGCACCGTCGGTTGTGCTTACGTAGAAATAAAAAATAAAAAAAGTGAAATATTTCTCCTACCGAAGAGGCACCATTTTAGGCGACTGAACTCCCAGTTATTAATAGGGCTCTAAAATACGACACGACTGTAATAGCTAAACACGTACTACTGCTCATGGATTCGTTGTCAGCAGTGCAAACAATGGTACCAGTTGGTAAAGGGAGTTGTTATCTATCATACTAAACAGCTGCTGAAGTAGCACAGCTCCTTAGAACCACTACAGATGTAGCAATTATGTGGATCAGGGGCTTTGCTTGAATTGTACAGCTCGAGAAATCTAGTCAACAGGCTAAGAACGGAACGAACAATTCCATATAACATCGGTGCATTCCAGCTAATGATCTCATTCCCTTAGTTACAGACAAGGCCTAAAGCAAATGGAACAAGGAGTGCCCGGCCGAAGACACATGGGTACCTAGTACAAACAAATGCACCCACATTTTCGGAATGCATAACTGTTTGCGGAAAAGTGAGCTCTGAAATGAAGCTCGGCTGGCACAGTGAACTAAAGACAAATCGTAAGAATCGTTGTCAGCCTGAAACTCAACTACAGCTGCTCCGCGTCATACCACCGGCATACTGCACTGTGGGGATATCCAAGCCGTCAAACATATGCTATGACTGTCTTATAAACAGAACATAATTATGCTGTCCACTTGGGGAGCTGGTCTACATGCATCAAGAGTTTCTTTATTTCACTCTTAACTAAGAAGAATGTTGGCACTTATAAACAGCTTGTAAAATATGAATGTGTGTGTGTGTGTGTGTGTGTGTGTGTGTGTGTGTGTGTGTGTGTGTGTGTGTGTGCGTGTGCAAGTGGGTATATCCAGAGGGGTAGATTGGAGGATGTGTTTGTTTATGTCAATATTAGAAACCGGTTTGTTAACCTAGCAGGTTAACATATTTATTTGGTATTCAGCATCTCCATGTAGTGTGCCTTAAACATATCAGAAACTGTTACAATGACAGACTGATGCCTGTGCTTGGGACTGTCTGTATTGATGTACTAAAAAAAATCTAAATTAATTTTTACTTGTAGAATCTTTTGAAGTGTAATGTGGTCTGTTTCGTTATCCTGGCTCTAAGGCTTTGTACTGAAATTTAACCGTGTGAAATTAGGTTTATTTATTTATATAAAATTATTTTGAGCAATCTCAGTGAGGTTATTTCACACGCAATCCACTTAATGGTGAACGTTAAAACAAATAAGTCCTTCTTGGAAAGGACACTGGCGCATGAAGCAAGTAGTTCTCATATCGCTTCAGAGAAATGGATTTTAAATTTAATGTACAGCACCTGATGATGTTAGCTTAGTATCGGAACGCGTGACGCGAATAAGCTATGGCAAATAAAAGAGACTGGAGCTCTAAAATAATCTTAAAAAATTTATGGTACTTTCCCAGACACCAATAACTACGATACCCTATCCATAAACGTACGTTTAAATTCAATAATCACTGTAGTAAGGCTGATCAACAATACCGGTTGTTCGCCAAGGTTAGCAAATCTGAAAGTCCGTTTGCTAAACCATTACCGAATCCCGCCGACTCAGACCTAGCAATCAAGAGTTGGAAAAAAGCGAGTAGTACCAGTACCTCTCTCCAACAACTCTGAGATCGACAGCGGTGTACCGACTCACTTCTAATCTTTATGCCACGTAGACTTAACAGAAGCTTAAAGAGGAGACTTACAATTCAGACGCGCCCGCATTGTCATTACGGGTGTAGGCCGTCACTACATTATTGCATAAGTCGACAAATCTGACATAATGTCATATGTCAATCATTAAAGACAATTTGTACAACTAACGCAAAGTATTTCTGGTTAGTTTGACATCTGACAAAGGTCAGTGCGTTGCTTTTGTACGACTCTCACGAAGAAGGTACAGTCATGCTCAAAAGTATCCGAACGCCCTGAATTGCATTACGCCTGACGAACATGCAACCCACATAACGCAGCTGCTTAGCGGGTCCTCTAATCGCTACTCGGTACAGTCGTTTGTCTATTGAAAATGGTTCCAAGAAGTCACCTCTAGAAAAAACTGCTCTCTGTCGCAATAATTCAAGATGTAAAGCTATACCACGATACTAAAAATATCAGGGAACACATTACCACAGATAAGACTGTCATTAAGGCTTGTAAGCTCGCTTTTTTTTGCAATCAACGGCATACCAGAAGTGTTATCAGTCTCATTGTTACGTCAGACAGGTAATGCACGTAGTAAGTTCGCCTTATTCATGATTACCTCTTCAAAGTAACATACCGTACTTATTAATTAACACAAAAAGACATTAAAAATGTAAGTTATTCCCGAACAGCTCTTTCAAAATATGTATGAACTTCAAATAACTCGACGAACCGTCTCGTTCTGCATATGGATTCAAACCCGGCTCATGCAGGCTAGGCAAACATTTCGTGACTAACGGAAACTAACAATCATTCCTGACAATGCATACAAAGAGTGATATACCTCGATTTTAGACAGTTTCAGTTGACAAATATTAACTTTAAATCACACAACATAAACATTTTTAACGGACGGGAATTCCTATCCAGCATCTATTGTCCCTATTAACGATCTACGAGAGATGGTAAGTATTGCTTCTTCGCAAGTAACTTACTTGAAATGCCGTGAGGTACAGCTTTGTGTTGGACAGGGATTCGAACACAGAACCTAATCAAACTGTTATCGAAGCACTATCAACTGTGCATATCGGATTTTCTCGGCAGTAGCTAGATGTTTTAACTGAAATGATTAGACGAAACATTACAGGACTCCAACCCGACACCTATCGCTGTTATATTCTAGAGAAAATGAACGTTAAATATGGGTTAGTTACACCAGCAGCGACATGTGAGCATGTTTGAACTAGACGAAGAGTTCAGTGCTGACTGGGAATCGAACCCAACACCTATCGTTATTGACTACACCCAAAGAGACCTCAGTTACCAAAATTTCCTCCACCAGTATCCCTGAAATTACAGTCATCTCCGTCCGCATCTTGTGGTCGTGCGGTAGCGTTCTCGCTTCCCACGCCCGGGTTCCCGTGTTCGATTCCCGGCGGGGTCAGGGATTTTCTCTGCCTCGAGATGAAAATACTTTCGGCTTGTAGTGCAAAGAAAAACTTACAATTCTTCACTAAAGGAAACGCTTCTTTCCGCTGATAACGAGCTTTCTAGGAATACATAGCTTTATTTTTTTAATGTTATAGTTGCATACCTTTTGAGAATGATACAACTTACCAGTTAAGCACAGACTCAATCGAAATGTAAGTGAGTAGTGTTTTACTAATTCGTGCCAATAGAGGCACACTTGTGTACAGATACTCAGTTTTATTAAAACAGACTTTCCTCGTAAGGCTGTCATGGATAGTTTTATTTCATTTTTATAGTACAGTGCACAATTTCCGTGAGGTTTCTTTTAGTGTTGTTAAAATAATAGTAAACATGAGAGAGAAATTTATCATCAACGATATATGCAAATTCTCTGATATTATCTATAACAGTCTGACAATGCACATGCAGTTTATTGATTACATGCATTTAGAAAACTAGTTCTGAGTTAAAGCTTTCAAACAAGGTTTGAAGAAGAATAAAATGCCACCATCACGGGACAGCTAATGTAGAAAATACTTTTCTAGCGTATTTTGGCGCGATGCGCTCCACCCATACATAATACAAAAGTTTCGAGATGCATCTGCTGCCTAGCCGTCTATGAAACCTGAAAAGAACAAAATGTCACAGAAGTTTGCCCTTTTCGACATGCGACTATTTTGGGTTGAGAAGTGAAGGGAATCATGTTCAAAGTTCCATTAGATAGATAACTTCAGCAGATAGCAGATTTTCGTTTTAAAAAATGTAGCAGTGAATGTATTCATACTCGCGACGTCTTATCCGCAGTGCACGACGCTTACCATTACGCTACTAGCCCACAAGCGGCTGAGCACCTCCAGAAGTCAATGACACTTCCTCCAGAACTTTCGCATTCCACAGTGTTGTGAGATAATGCATATGGCCGGATCTAGACTTCTGAGAGACAGACACAGCTTTTCTATTGCACTGCACGACGTTTTCGACAAACAGATACCGCAACAGAGTAGCTCAAGCGGAAAGGAATACTTCCTATTAAAATTTCTGCACCCTACGCTGTTTGGAGTTCTGTGTAGGTGGCAGTTACGTGATTTTATTTCGGTGATTACAACATAGAGTCGAATGTATGCACTGGGTAACTGAGGCAGGTAGTTCATAGGGATTCGGTCAACCAAGTAAATGAATGTACTGAACATGCTGCAAACTACAGCACGGAGCCACTTTGTCAGAATTCTGATCCAGTGTGGCGCAACGGTGTTCTGAGTAGACGAGTCGGTGGTCTGTTAGATTGACAATAAGCGGATATACGTATGGTCTGAGTTCGATTACGACTTCTGCCGATGATTTTTGATAGGGAGGCACAAATTCTATTCTCTTCTGGCTACGCCAAGTGAAGAAGGTGTAATGGCATTGTGGCCTGAAATTCACATTTACCATGATATTCCTTCTCTACCAAGTAGACGTTAGGTTGAACCACAATAAAGGCACGAATGGCGCATGTGGAAACTCTATCACCAGTAACCTTTATTATACTAGGTATTTATTTCTAGTGACGAAATAGGGTACATGATGCCTATTCCATCTTTTATTTGAGCTTCTGTATGTCGATAACATTGGTTTTGAACTGCGAATGCAATTCAGACCGCCCTCAACGCGGAGTTTGATCCCTTCGTGATAATTCAGTTCGACTACAATTTGTTGTTGGTTCAAAACTGCAGATTCCTCAACATTTCCACATATTGCGCTTGAATGGGTTCGAATCTTGGTCCAGCACTAACGCTTTCATTATGTATTATCAAGGTCTAGCATGAGAACACCTATCTTCTGGTAGATAATAATTTTGATTTTAAAAGTATTTTCATTCGTTGTCAGCACTAACGATCTCTGATGTGTTTAACTCACAGTGTGAAACAGATATATTTACGAGATGACTATGACTTCAAGGATTCTGGTGGAGAAAATTTCAGTAGCTGAGGTCTCTTTGGGTGTAGTCAAGAACGATAAGTGTTGAGTTCGATTCCCAGTCAGCACTGAACTCTTCGTCTAGTTCAAATATGTTCACATGTCGCTGCTGGTGTAACTAACCCATATTTAACCGTTTTCTCTAGAATATAACGGTGATAGGTGTCGGGTTGGAATCCTGGGAAGGAAAAAAGTAATGTTTCGTCTCGTCATTTCAGCTAAAACATCTAGCTACTGCCGAGAAAATCCGATATGCACAGTTGATTGTGCTTCGATAACAATTTGTTTAGGTTCTGTGTTCGAATCCCTGTCCAAAACAAAGCTTTACTTGTGAAGAAGCAATATTTACCATCTCTCGTAGTTCGTTAACAGGGACAATAGATGCTGGATAGGAATTCCCGTCTGTTAAAAATGTTTATGTTATGTGATTTAAAGTTAATATTTGTCAACTGAAACTGTCTAAAATCGAGGTATATCACTCTTTGTATGCATTGTCAGGAATGATTGTTAGTTTCCGTCAGTCAGGAAATGTTTACCTAGTCTGCATGAGCCGGGTTTGAATCCATATGCAGAACGAGACGGTTCGTCGAGTTATTTGAAGTTCATACATATTCTGAACTAGCTGCTCGTGAATAACTTACTTTTTTAGTGTCCTATAGTGTTAAATAATTAGTACGGTATGTTAGTTTGAAGAGGAAAGCATGAAAACGTCGAACTTTCTTCGTGCGTTACCTATCTGACGTAATAATGAGAGTCGTAACATTGCAGGTATGTCATTTATTGCAATAAATGCGAGTTTACAAGCCTTAATGACAGTCTTATCTGTGATAAGGTGTTGCCTGATATTTTTAGTACCGTGGTACAGCTTTACATCTTGAGTTATAGCGATACAGAGCAGTTTTTTCTAGTGGTGACTTGCTGGAACCATTTTCAATGGTCAAACGACTGTACCGACTAGCGATTAGAGGACCTGCTAAACAACTGGGTTATGTGGGTTGCATGTTAGTCAGGCGAAATGCAAATCAGGTCGTTCGGATACTTTTGTGCACGACTGCACATCCGTGGAAGCTGGCTTTTCAGTTTCTTCCGGAACCCTCGTTAAGAGCAGTCTCATAAAGCAACGGGACACATGTTCTACCCTTCTTTGTCATTCTATTATCAACATTACTTGGCGCCTAACTTATGAACGATGCATCTGTGAAAGATCAGAAAATCTGGAGTAAAGCATTTAGCGAAATTTTTTGTCCCATATATTTGTAAATACAAAGTGTGTCATTATCAACAGCAAGAGCAGATACGGGAGCTAGTATTAGACAGTGGAATCGAAAGTGTTTCAGTAAACATGGGTCTGCAAATGAGCCGTTTGCGTGATGATTGTGAATTTGGGATTACGATCTGTTTCTGATATTAATACAATACATAGTCCTACTTAGTATACATGTATATTGAGTGCAAAATTTTCCATTAAGTCCCCACAAATGTAGAGTCAAATGTTACCCACGATCTATCTTAAACGGAAACACTGTATAGTTTCTGCCCATTATAATCATATTACAGCACTTGTAGATGTTGGTGAATGTTTTCCACGTATTCAGATGCAATACCGCAATTTTCTCTGCTTTGAGATGTGTATTCTTTGGAACACGTCCGGTTAAACTCGTAATGGTTCAAAAGACTGTACATTGGCTGCTACATTTTTTCAACGGTGTTAATGAGAGTGCGCTGCACTTCGCTTTTGAGATGTCCCTGATAAAACACTGCATAGGACTGAGGTCAGGTGATGTAGGAGGTCAAGGTACAGAGTTTACTCAGACTTCTCGTTAAATGTCGTCTTACGTCAGCAGTGCCGACTCCCGTAGCACGCATGTACCACACTCCCCAACCATAGGTCTGTGATATCACAGCTGAACTTAAAAGAGAATTCTCCTCTCGTTTCCTGAAGAATACAGATTATGTGACCACGTGTATTACGATGAAATGAAATAAAATTTAACTTTACTTGGCATTAGTATTTGTGAAATGTTTGATTTTGTGTAATCTATAGAGAATAGCAAGACGAAATCTCTGTACAAAGAACCTACTACCAGTATATTACATTTATGTGTATCGAGACGAAAACAAAGCACATTCCATGTCTTGACTGTTGCGACTTGTCGCTGTAGCGATGATGTGTGTTAGGCGTTAACTGTTTTACGTTAAAGAATCTCAAAATATTTTCTTGGTTATTGACTACATTTTATTACGATTCTAATCAATGGAAGTTATAATAAAAGTGCTTATTTTTTGTCAAAGTAAATTATTTAACTATGGAGTCTTTTCCGGAGGGAAAACATCATTTGTTTTCGCTGTCGATTAAGAATTACAAAATTAATCGTCTTCTAAGCGAACTGAGAGCCGTAGGTAGTTTAATAAGTGGAGTAAAAGAAAAATATGACATCATTAAGTATTTTTGTATATTTCATGTAATAATTTCCAAAATGTAAGAGAAATATTTTGAATTATGGTCTCAGTTTTTTTTTTTTTTTTTTTTTTTTTTTTTTTTTTTTTTTTGTATTGTAGAGGACAAAGATAGAATTTTCAGTGGCTGAGTTATATGACTTGCAGTAGTTACAAATTACATCATACAAGGGCATTAATGTTACGTATCATGACTGAAATTTGAGCCTAATAAAACTGGGTCTTTGACTTAATTTTCTTATCATTTTGCCTTTTTTTTAGATTAGGCTTCTCCATATATTGTGGCCTCAGTTTCATCTTTAACTGAATGTCCTATGCCCGTCTTTCTTTTGGGTTGTGAGGTCATTTTGGCTCCTTTGTTTGCTCTATTCGTTACACATATTCCAGTTCTATGCTCTTCTATTTCGTTATGTACTGCAAAAATATTGTACTGTCTATGATTGTCATTAGGAATCCTATCCAGCATTGTGCAACCTTTGGCTAATCGCTCTAATTTGATTTCGGTCTACTGACCAAAAGTAGAATCCTTTCCCTACATGTACCAGATTTCACTGCCACACGATGGGGTAGATACAGAAATCATTTTTGTGTCTCTCTGGTATTTTTTAAAGTTCTGGTTAAAATGACTTATATACTTTAATATCTCTTCACTCTGCCTTCTGCATTCTTTTTCGCGTTAAGGGTTGAACCTGCCTTGGTAACTGTAATGCTGAAGTGGATCTAACATTTTGCTTCGTACTGAGAATTTTCCGTGGAATACCATTATATTAATTTTATATAGTGCCATCATAAAAGTGTAATCATTTCCACATCATTTATGTAGATCGTCTTGAGAATTTGCCATGTTCAACAATATACAAAGAAAGCTGTGCTCTGTAACCCCTGCGTGTGCTCCAGCATTGTGCTCTGTTGGTATATATGCTACAGATCACCATCTATCCTACTTTACAGAGCAGACAATCATTTAAACCCCGCGTTCTGTGAAGATTCGACGACCTCCAATTATTTAAAGTCTGGTGATAGTTTTGCTGTCCTTTAGCCTCTTGCTGTACATGCTCACAACGGTAGCACGTGATCATTCGACCAGCATCGCCGGTTTAGAGGTACTGGCTCACAGGCTCTGCGTAGTAATAATGTACTCTTTGTCAAAGTAGCTAACCTCAAATTATTTCCTTATTTACAGCCCATATCTTCATCATGGTGACACCTCGTCCGTGTCTGCTCCTCTTACATAATTATGTACAACGTCACGTGCCCGCAAGGCCACCGGGCGACATCCAACGTCTCTGTGGCAGTGGTCTAATTTTCTGGCTTGTCAGTGCATGCACATACAAGACTACTTGGTGGTACAGAGGTAAGGCCGGTAAAGTGTGTATGTGGAAATCGAGAGGTCGCGATATCCAATATCGGTCCTACTAGGGATTTTTCAGTCTTTGTTTTAACCTAGCTTTTACGTTTGTACGATGTGGAGATTCGCAGAAACAACGCATGTTTCGAGTACCATGTTATACTGAAGGACCTCAATCGGTAGTTCAGCACCTGGCATAGGTTAGAAACATGCGAATCGCAGAAGCGGCGTCCAGTTGAAATATCTGGACCAGTACATTGAGCAACAAGAAACTATTATTATTATCTTTATCCATAATTAAGTTCGTGCTGGCGCTCAAAGCGCGAATGTTACTCGCAATTGTACACTTTTTATTTAATTTGCGAGAGCAAATTTCAGGTCTATAGCTACATCTACACCCATCCTCCGCAAGCCACCTGACGGTGTGTGGCGAAGGGTACCTTGAGTATCTCTATCGGTTCTCCATTCTATTCCAGTCTCGTATTGTTCGTGGAAAGAAGGATTGTCGATATGCCTCTGTGTGGGCTCTAATCTCTCTGATTTTATCTCATGGTCTCTTCGCGAGATATATGTAGGAGGTAGCAATATGCTGCTTGACTCTTCGGTGAAGGTATGTTCTCTAAACTTTAACAAAAGCCCGTACCGAGCTACTGAGCGTCTCTCCTGCAGAGTCTTCCACTGGAGTTTATGTACCATCTCCGTAGCGCTTTCGCGATTACTAAATGATCCTGTAACGAAGCGCGCTGCTCTACGTTGGATCTTCTCGCTCTCTTCTATCAACCCTATCTCGTACGGATACCGCACTGCTAAGCAGTATTCAAGCAGTGGACAAACAAGCGTACTGTAACCCACTTCTTTTGTTTTCGGTTTGCATTGACTTAGGATTCTTCCAATGAATCTTAGTCTGGCATCTGCTTTACCGACGATCAACGTTATATAATCATTCCCTTTTGAATCACTCATAATGTGTACTCCCAGATAATTTATGGAAATAACTGCTTCCAGTTGAGGACCTGTTATATTGTAGCTACATGGTAAGGGATCTTTCATTCTATGTATTCGCAGTGCATTACACTTGTCTACATTGAAATTCAATTCCCATTCCCTGAACCATGCGTCAATTTGCTGCAGATCCTCCTGAATTTCAGTACAATTTTCCATTGTTACAACCTCCCGATATACCACAGCATCATCCGCAAAAAGCCTCAGAGAACTTCCGATCTCATCCACAAGGTCATTTATGTATATTGTGAATATGACACTTCCCTGCTCCACACCTGATATCACTCTTACTTCGGTAGACTTCTCTTTATTGAGAATGTCGTGCAGCGTCCTGTTATCTAGGAACTCTTCAATCCAATCACACAATTGATCTGATAGTCCTGTGCTCTTACTTTGTTCATTAAACGACTGTGGGGAGCTGTATCGAACATCACGCGGACATCAAGAAACACGGCATCTACCTGTGAACTCGTGTCTATGGCCCTCTGAGTCTCATCGACGAATAGCGCGAGCTGGGTTCCACACGGCTGTCTTTTTCGAAACCCATGCTGATTCCTACAGAGTAGATTTCTAGTCTCCAGAAAAGTCATTATATTCGAACATAGTACGTGTTCCAAAATTCTACGACAGATAGACCTTTCGAAATATAGGTCTATAGTTCCGCACATCTGTTCGACGTCCCTTCTTGAAAACGGGGATGACCTGTACCCTTTTCCAATCCTTTGGAACGCTACGCTCTTCTAGAGACCTACGGTACACCGCTGCAAGAAGGGGGGCAAGTTCCTTCGCGTACTCTGTGTAAAATCGAACCGGTATCCCATCAGATCCAGCGGCCTCTCCTCTTTTGAGCGATTTTAATTGTTTCTCTATTCCCCTGTCGTCTATTTCGATATCTACCATTTTGTCATATGTTGCCTTGTAAGTAGGCTGTTTAGGTTTTTTTATTGGTAACGCCGCTGCCACGTAGCGCTCTGTATAAAAATCACTGGCTGTGCCGTGTGCAGTCTGTGTCTGGTTTGCATTGTTGTCTGCCATTGTAGTGTTGGGCAGCGGCAGCTGGATGCTAACAGCGCGTAGCGTTGCGCAGTTGGAGGTGAGCCGCCAGCAGTGGTGGACGTGGGGAGAGAGATGGCGGAGTTTTGTAATTTGTAAGACTGGATGTCATGAACTATCATACATATTTTGACTATTAAGGTAAATACACTGTTTGTTCTCTATTAAAATCTTTCATTTGCTAACTATACCTATCAGTAGTTAGTGCCTTCCGTAGTTTGAATCTTTTGTGAAAGGTATAGGTTAATGTTAGTCAGGACCATTCTTTTGTAGGGATTATTGAAAGTCAGATTGCGTTGCTCTAAAAATATTGTGTCCGTTTAAGCACAGTCGTGTAAAAATTTTTCTAAGGGGCCGGTTCAGCCTTTAGCTTGCGATAAAAGAATACACCACAATCTACTAGAAACGCTTATCAAATATCATTTAGGCCTAAACTAAAGTCTTTGTAGAACACAGAAACAGGTAAAGCAGTAAATATTTTAGTTTCTTTAGTAATTGGTGCATTTTAGTTCAAGATGTATGCAGCTGACAAGGAAAAACATGGATGAGGGCTTTCCTTAACAGAGTCTACATCTATATCCACTACATATACATGGACACTCAGCAAATCACATTTAAGTGCCTTGCAGAGGGTTCATCGAACTAACTTCACATTTCTCTATTATTCCAATCTTGTATACCGCGTGGAAAGAACGAAGAACTATATCGCTCCAATGATTAAACTGCGAAGGTGAGGTATGGTGATTATTATAGGAATGAATTTTAAATCAATGATGAAATGCTATATAATTTTTACCTTACAGTATTTGCTTTGCTGAAATTGTTTTTGAAAGCAGTCTGAACTGCAGTGTAGCACACGAGATTTGAATAGCCATGTAATGCAGTATTTGAGAATGGGAGCACTTAGTGACTTGGTCCTAGGTTTCAAATCGTTAAGAAACTTTGTCTCCATGACATCCCCCAACAAAATGATGAAAGGAAAAATTAAATATACCGCTTACCATATTTTCGCTGTTGATGCAGTAAAACAGCTGTAGGAAGCATGACTTTCTAATATTGCTTCTTTAGTGCTAACTGCCGCAACACCATTTTCAGACAGTACTCCTATATACTACTGAATGTACAAGCGAAATTACGTAATTTTACGACACATAGCTGAGGAAACGTGACGTAACACAAATTTAAATGTGTGAAAAAATCCCCATCATTCATGAGCTTTTAATCTACTACTTCTTTCCTAGCAATTCTTTTCTCAATACATATCTCAGAGACTATTCACATACACAAGTAAATATACCTACAGAAACCTATCGAAGAACGGCAAATAGCTCAGAGCTATCACGTCATGAGTGCTGAGATGCGTGTAAAACTGCCACACCATGCATGACGTTTGAAATTGTTTCTTCATTACTACAATACTGGCCATTAAAATTGTTATATCAAGAAGAAGTGCAGATGATAAACGGGTATTCATGGGACAAATACATTATACTAGAACTGACATGTGGTTACATTTTCACCCAATTGGGGTGCACAGATCCTGAGAAATCAGTACCCAGAACAACCACCTCTGGCCGTAATAACGGCCTTAAAACGCCTGGGCATTGAGTCAAACAGAGAATAGATGGCGTGTACAGATACAGCGGCCCATGCAGCTTCAAAACGATACCACAGTTCATCAAGAGTAGTGACTGGCGTATTGTGACGAGCCAGTTGCTCGGCCACCATTGACCGGACGCTTTCAATTCGTGAGAGATCTGGAGGCTGTGCTGGCCAGGGAAGCAGTCGAACATTTTGTGAATCCAGAAAGGCCCGTAAAAGACCTGCAAAATGCGGTCGTGCAATAATACTGCTGAAATGTAGGGTTTCGCAGGGATCGAATGAAGAGTAGAGCCAGGGGTAGTAACACATCTGAAATGTAACGTCCCCTATTTAAAGTGCCGTCAATGTGAACAAGAGGTGACCGAGACGTGTAACCAATGGCACCCTATACCATCACGCCGGGTGATACGCCAGTATGGCGACGACGAATACACGCTTCCAATGTGCGTTCACCGCGATGTCGCTAAACGCGGATACAACCATCATGATGCTGTAAACAAAACCTGGATTCATCCGAAAAAATGACGTTTCGCCATTCGTGCACCCAGGTTCGTCGCTGAGTACACCATCGCAGGCAATCCTGTCTGTGATGCACCGTCAAGGGTAACCGCAGGCACGGTCTCCGAGCTGATAGTCCATGCTACTACAAACGTCGAACTGATCGTGCAGATGTCTGTTGTCTTGCAAACGTCCCCATCTGTTGACTCAGGGATCGAGACATGGCTGCATGATCCTTACAGCCATGCAGATAAGATGCCTGTCATCTCGACTGCTAGTGATACGAGGCCGTTGGGATCCAGCACGGCGTCCTATATTGCCCTCCAAAACCACCGATTCCATATTCTGCTAACAGTCATTGGAGCAGCAACGTCACAATGCGATAAACCGCAATCGCGATTGACTACAATCAGACCTTTATCAAAGTCGGAAACATGATGGTACGCATTTCTCATCCTTACAGGAGGCATCACAACAACGTTTCATCAGGCAGCGCCGGTCAACTGCTGTTTGTGTATGAGAAATCGGTTGAAAACGTTCCTCGTGTCAGTACGTTGTAGGTGTCACCACCGGCGCCAGTCTTGTGTGAATGCTCTGAAAAGCTAATCATTTGCATATTACAGCATGTTTTTCCTGGTGGTTAAATTTCGTGTCTTTAGCATGTCATCTTCGTGGTGTAGTGACATTAATGTCCAGTAGTGTACTAAGCGTATTCACATTTCTCAAAGAATGGTTCAAATGGCTCTGAGCACTATGCGACTTAACTTCTGAGGTCATCAGTCGCCTAGAATGTAGAACTAATTAAACTAAGTAACCTACGGACATCACACACATCCATGCCCGAATCAAGACTCGAACCTGCGACCGTAGCGGTCGCTCGCTTCCAGACTGTAGCGCCTAGAACCTCACGGCCACTCCGGCCGGCTCACATTTCTCACGTAGCAGCCAGACTATATGTACTTGTAAAACTATACAATCGTACGATTCATAGCTCAAGAAATAAGACATCAAAAATATCAAGTAGCGTGTGAATGAAAAAAAAGACGAAATTTTCTAGATATTCGCGCGAATTGCGTGTACAGTGACTTTGAAGCACTCTAAAAATGTGTGAAATATATTTAACAGTTGTGTGCATGGACAAATCCACGAGCAAAAAGGGCTCGTGCTAAGTCCCTGGGACGATTTCGGTCAAATTTGTACAAATATTAGTTACGATCTGGAAGGAGATATTCTGGGTGTAACAACCACCATTGTCGTATTGGGGTGAGCGTGGTAAAACGAGGTGGGAAGGGGGGAGGAGGAGGAGTAGGAAGAGGAGAGGGGCTAAGAAAATATTTTAATAAATACATACCCGGAAAGCTCCTGGCGCTGAGGTAGTATGTAAATGTAAAGGTAGTAAGCTTATGTAGCAGTTGGCTACGTCAGGACGTTGGCTTGGCACGTGTAAGGCTGCCAGGGGCATTTCGTATGCGCGGCGGCCAACAGAGCACAAAGAAGGCGCGCAGCGGCCGGCCAGCTGTGTCCCGCACACTGGATCACCGAGTTATGCAGATTGCGGCGCGGGTTGCGTGGTCGAGCGGGAAGCAGGCGGCGCGGTGTGCGGAAGAGACTCAGGCGTCGGCGACCGTCGTCGAAACGTGTTCGCTGAATCTTGCAACCTCTACGACAGGCAGAAGCTCGCCACTCGTTTGCTGTTGATCAACTGCTGCTAAATTATTTGTGCTTCACCATCGTGGTCACATGCACGCATCCAAGGTGGGAAGTAAGGGGGGACGTGCAACACGAGTCTCGCAAAAAAAATTAATAAATAAATAAATAAATAAAAAAATAAAAAAAATGAAAAATAAATAAATAAAACCATTTTGTTAAAATCTTTTTTCTTCCTTACGCTCAACTAACAAGCGGAATTTAAAGCCTCTTTGACAAATTCTTTTTCTCCTTCTCTTTCAAGTATCGCTTCATGATTTGTCTGTTTTCTTTCTTGCCTTCATTTGTTCACATTTTCCAGTGCTCTTTTAGCGTTCACTGTGAGTACATGATCTGCAATTCTTAAGACCTTGCGTTCTATGATGGTATCTTCCGTGGCAATCATTTCTCGCTAAATCGTTCATATCTTTAAACTTTCTTTGTGTCCTCAGTCTTCTGCTACCCACCATGAATCTCTCTCTTGTGCCAACCTCCCCATCTCAGAATAGAATTTGCATACGTCGACCTCCATTACTTGTGGGATGCATTATTTCCGTCTTGCCCTAGGCTTTTTACCTTCTTCGCTTTTGTCAGTTACCACAGAGGTTACACTTAGGGGTCTTAATGCATGTCCCATCATCCTGCTCCTTCCTCTCGCCAAAGTTTTTGGCACGTGCGCCCGTTTACTGATGCTGTGGAGACTTATTTCCTTCTTACTGATCCACCAAATTTTCCAACATTTTTATAGCACCATAACTCGAGCCCTTCGATTCTCTTCTTTTTCCTATTTTCCTCAAGCCAGTGGTTCACTTCTATTCATTGTTGTGCTCCGAACATACGGTGTCGCAAATTTCTCTGTGAAGGTTTACCGAGTGTAATACCCAGAAACAACATTGCTCGGTTACCACGTGGTCGGCCTAGGTTCGAGTTCCAGCAGTGACAAATATTTAAAAATAGTGTATATTGCATGAGCGTTATAAGGATGAAAAAAATTAATTTGTAATGTTTTTGTTTCTAATTTTAAAGATCATTATAGACTATTTTTTCTAGTATGTCTGTAATTAAGAAATCATATTTGTTATGAACACTGGGCTTTTGTTTGCAGAATGTAATTAAACATAAGGAGCGTATTTTTCATGAAAATGAGCATCAGATACGTGTTAATTAGCATTTATTTCGTGAATTTTATATTTAAATGACGTAGGGTAACTGAGCTCAACAGGAATAAGGGGATGGTCAGATGTGTGTGAAATCTCATGGGACTTAACTGCTAAGGTCATCAGTCGCTAAGCTTACACACTACTTAACCTAAATTATCCTGAGGACAAACACATTCAAAACTCCGCCGGGACCAGCTGCACAGTCCATGACTGCAGCGCCTGAGACCGCTGGGCTAATCCCACGCGGCTGAAAAAGGGAAAATAATAAGTGAAGCCAGTCTGGATCCAGTGGTCTAGCGATTACAGTTCTCGAGCGCTACTGATACTTTTTAATCTTATCGTATTTTATGCTTCACAGAAATGTAGGTAGAGCGTGGACGTGTGTTTAAAAATTTCCAATTGGCAGGAATGGAACTCAGGAAGCGTACGTGACAGCCAGCAGTCTACCACAGAGCCACGCTTCTTGTAAAAGAAAAGTTACCTTGCTTTAAGATATCAAAGACGGTCCGAGAACTTAAAAGTCGATTTTCTCGAGAAATTTTGAGAGTTACATCGAACTGATTACGTACTGAAAACAACAAAAAATATTACAGGAATCCGACTTCAGTGTCGCCTCTCTGCCAGTGCCAGTTGGTTGCTTCCTGAGTGCACACTGGCTATTGGATACAGCCGCCGACCCACTGCTGCCAGCTAGCCTGGTGTCAAATTGGGTCCACTCCGTCCTCTAAACATCTGGCTTCAGAAGGTGATATTCCAGAGTCAGACGTTTTCCTAAACTTTCAACACTGTCTCTACAGATGAACATGGATGATCCTCTATAAACACGGTCATAAAATTGTAGATAAATTTTCCAGCTCATGAATGAAACGAGATGCATGTCTTTACTGCCTACAGTAGGCTTGGGAGTGTGCTGTTGTGGCAGAGGTACTTAACCAACTATATATTCCGAATTCCTTGAAATGTTCTTCCCATTGCACGACTCTCCAAAACACAGCAGAACCAAGGTGCGAGAGTAATTTCCTGTAGAGATGATCGGGAAACGGAAAGATCAACGTAAAATGTAACCACAAGCATTACGAATTGAACAATATTCACAGTTGCGGTGTCAGTAAATTCAGCAACGCACATTGATATGTTAGTAAGATTTCACTACAATCCCTATCGACAGATGGGATGCAATCCTGATGACGACTCCTCACTCTCTGTGAGCACTGCAGCGATCTCACAGTGATGTCAATGTAGAGGCGAGCATGGAAGTGGTTCAAATGGCTCTGAGCAATATGGGACTTAACTTCTGAGGTCATCAGTCTCCTAGAACTTAGAACTACTTAAACCCAACTAACCTAAGGACATCACACACATCCATGCCCGAGGCAGGATTCGAACCTGCGAACATAGCGGTCGCGAGGTCCCAGACCGTAGCGCCTAGAACCGCTTGGCCAACCAAGCCGGCAGCATGGAAGTGCTCTGCCCTAGTTCGAGAGCTCAGCTAAGGCCGTCGTCATCATTAAGTAGCCCTAAAGAGTTATTCAAGTCTCGGATGGAAATGTATTTTCATAAATGTTGAAAACTGCACTTCAAAAGAACACTCGTAGTTAAATCATTAACAGTTAGAAAATTTCTTAAACGAATTACGTAAATATAAAGAAAGAGTAGCAAGTTCCAAACTCCTATATGCCATGGGATACTTCTCTACTGAGTTCGATATGTGACAGTAACTGAGCTCTGAACAATCACAGGTGTAGTTCGAGGAACGTTATCAGGAGTGAGCAGATGTTCCGAACGCTTGTAACACCCAAAGATTGTTTCGTGTTGCAGCAAGCAGGTGACATTACAAGAAATTTTGATCGGTTTTCTACAACCAATGGAAGCTACTATCATTCTGTTTGCTCATGGGACTACAGTATGTACGACCACTGCATTTAGCTGATGTGGAAACAAATAAACACACCTCTCCATGTTTAGCTACTGGCGTACAACATATGCAAAAAGATCCGTAAATTCAATACCAGCAGTTAACTAAATGAGAGGCCAAAGAGGAATCTGTAAAAGGGTAAAAACTGTTAACTAATTCTCGCTGGCCGCCCTCGGCTTTCCACCATCTGGCCGCCACCATAAGGCGGTGGTCCTAGACAACACAAAAGGGAAATTAAGTTGCATAACCCAGACCATCCAGGCTCCAGCAGATCATGTGGCTCCGTAGCACAAAAGGGAAATTTGCTGGCATAACCCTGCCCATCCGGAGAGAGGTCCAGATCAGCACTCAGCTTTCTACTGTCTGGCCACCGTAAGGCTATGCTACCATGCCAACACAGCAGCGTGTATAGTCAACTAAACAGTAGGAGGTAAAAGGATGGCCCCCTCAAGAGCGACTTGATCGTCTAGAATACAGACTCAGAGCCCCCCCCCCCTCCCCCCAGGCCGCCCCCCTGAACAGAGAGCGACTGTGCCCCGTACCCACCACAAAGGACAAAACCAACCCCCCCCCCCCCCCACACACACACGCTCCCCACAGCAGCCCGTCGTTCGGTGATGGAGAACAATTGTATCTGTCGATAATGCATCTATAATCAAGCATTTATTTTTAAGAAAAGCAAAACACATCTGTGACCATAAAAAAGGTCCTCTTTGCACAAACATAGCTGAAGTCGATTTTGTTTTAGTTTTATAAGCAAAATCGGTATAGTTCTTACGTTCGACTGCAGTCGCATCTCATTATTTTGTGACGTCCAGCGAAGTGTACGGCCACCGATCACAAATGATCAGCACACATGCCGACCTTGCATGAAATCAGGAAAAAAACTTCAACTACTTTGATGCGAGAACTACCGATCACCGCAGAATGTCCTCGGTATTTCGAAACAATCATCGAAGTAAAAAAAAAGCGAGAATTAAAACTCGAAGGAAAAAAAAGCTATATAAAGCAAATTCTTCACGCTTGTTGAAGACATTACAAAACCTGCGAGGGTCCCTAGCGTTCAGTGTCTGTAGGTAAACTGTCATGCATGTGTTACAAACATTTCACACAATCTTTCACGCCGTTGGCACACATGTCGAAAAAAAAAAACTTTCATTTTACGTTTCACAACAAGAAGCTATAATTAAAGAGAACGTAGCTAGCCTACTAGTCAATAAAATTGCTACACGAAATCTGTCCTTACCACCAGAACATGACTGAATTTAACGAAATCTCTCCTCACCACCTGAAACGGAATATTACACTACTGGGCACTAAAATTGCTACACCAAGAAGAAATGCAGATGATAAACGGGTATTCATTGGACAAATATATTATACTAGAACTGACATGTGATTACATTTTCACGCAATTTGGGTGCATAGATCCTGAGAAATCAGTACCCAGAACAAGCACCTCCGGCCGTGATAACGGCCTTGATACGCCTGGGCATTGAGTCAAACAGAGCTTGGATGGCGTTTACAGGTGCAGCTGCCCATGCAGCTTCAACACGATACCACAGTTCATCAAGGATAGTGACTGTAGTATTGCGACCAGCCACTTGTTCGGCCACCATTGACCAGACGTTTTCAATTGGTGAGAGATCTGGAGAATGTGCTGACCAGGGCAACAGTAGAACATTTTCTGTATCCAGAAAGGCCCGTCCAGGACCTGCAACATGCGGTCGTGCCATATCCTGTTGAAATGTAGGGTTTAGCAGGCATCGAATGAAGGGTAGAGCCAGGGGTGTTACACATCTGAAATGTAACGTCCACTGTTCAAATTGCTGTCAATGCGAACAAGAGGTGAGCGAGGCGTGTAACCAATGGCACACCACACGATCACGCCGGGTGATACGCCAGTATGGCGATGACGAATACACGCTTCCATATAAAAATGTAATGACGTTCGCCATATCCCTTTTGACCCGAAATTAACGCTAGCGAAAGACTGTTGCAGCAAACGAAAGTGTAAGTAATAATTCAGCAAGTGATAGGAAAATTGTAACAGGAGAAAAGAACGTCTGATTCGTCTCTTTCAGCTTCAACATACTTTGTTTTCCCCCACCTCATTGAACCACAGAATAACCTGACTTGCTCGTGTGATTCCAGCACAGAGTACGTCGAGTTTGAAGCGAGTACCCCACGGAACACTGACGGACAGAGGAGAAATGTGCTGTGGTGTCGCATCTGGTTAGTGTTCGTCACTTCGTTGAGCGAATATGTGAGGTCTGCTGCTGTGCTTGACATGACCGAGTTTGGCCCATATTACGTCCGGTTCCAGTTCTTTTGTTTATGCTCATTTGATTGAGCGAAATGTGATTGACATTTGAGGTCAACGCAATCACAATATCCAAAGCGGTCCGCTCCGGGCTGGGTCGTAAGATCTTTCCACTGTCCCTGCAACACTCACGAGAGAACAATAGTTTTCCCTTCTTAGACGTATAGTTTTCCTTAATTTCCTTCGCACATTAGTACATTCAAGATGTTCTGTTAACAGGATCTTGCCTTGTTGTCTATCGCTTTAGCGATCACCCTTTGTTTGCGATATTGGAGGCTGTTCCTGAGATTTCGTCTAGCTGATCATTCGTGACGCTAAAGGAAAGCTCCACTCTCCCCCAAGCATCTCCCGCCACCTGTCAAGTAGAATTTGTTTCCCCAGTTCTATGATTTCTAGGTGGGCAGCTATATAGTTACCATACTAGTTTCAAAAGCGGCAAGGAAGAAAAATAGGCTAGAATACGTTGAGAAATTCAATGTTCAATTTAGCCAACCACACTTGAAGCTATTTTAAGCACAATAGATACTAAAAATCTTATTTTCAGTTAGGTTTCCTACCAGTATGAGTAATAAAAACCAGAGAGTAAGCTTTCACGTTGAATACGTGTTTTTGTATCAGATGCAGATGCCGGAGGAGAGGAATTCTGATGGTCACTTTGCCTTATTTTATTTTCATTTTCAACTTCTGCTATCAGCAGTCTCTTTGCCCCGCATTTTCCAAGTCCTTGTTTAGCCACCTAGATGAAATTGGAAAATCGCGACTTAGTTTTAAGTTAGAGGCATCTGTTTCCATTCTTCCTTTCTCTGGAAATGGGCCAAATTTGTTGGGTTTCTTTAAAACTGGCTGGCGGTTGCAAGATTCAACGGCGACTACGAAATTTTTCACTGTTTTAAAATAAAGTTTTTTGATTGTTTCTGTAGGACGAAGTGCTGCATTTTCTAGTATATTTTAGAAATTTTTCTCTGTTTCGGCCTGTGACCAAGTACCGCCTTTACTTTTTCAGCCCCTCTGTTTGTATTAGTGCATAATTCATTTTAATGGGTGTAGGTGGTTGGTTTGAGGCCCACCCCTCCAGAAGGAATTCGCTCTGAACACAGCATGTTGAGGAGGTTTGTGAATTTTCTGTGAGAGCACCCTGCCTCCAGAAATCGGTGAATACACACGTTGTACTAGATGTTATGTGTCAACTCCGATTGAAATTTATAAGCTTCTTCACGTTCAAACCTGGTGACATCAGCGCCAGTGGAAGTATGAACTGATTTCCTTTACTTGTTTCAACTACTGCTTTTGAACCTTACTTATGTTTGTGTGGAGTTTGAGGCATACAAACAACTCACACGGTCGGACTATGAAATCCCGTGTCTAGTCTTGAGCCGAATCCTTTCTTTAGGTTATCAAACGTAACTATAATGCGAAAATTAATTTCCTCTGCTCCGGAAACAGTTATGATTAAGAGGGCGACTGATTTTAGCATAGTATCGGATTCCGTTTGGTTTTAGACTTCTGCAATTTATTAAGAGCACAGTTAGATAGAAAGTTCACGCTCACGACTTTAAGAAATGCCAACATTCATAACAATAGATGTGTGACTCGCGATCGTAATACTCGCTATCGGTGTGGAATTACGGTTTCCTCTCTTGCTAATCTCTGTCTGTGCGGATTGATTACTTGTATATACGTCCGTAATGTTTTCACGGACCAGAGATTATCTCTAGTAATATGAAGCTTTTTATACTCATACCTCACGACACTTTTTCGCTCTATTGATTTGTAAGAGGCTAAAGTAGCATACAGTATTCTATTTCGTGGTCGTCTTGCATCTAACGTTTAGTTTCAGTAGTAAATAATTATGTTTCTGTAGTGCAAGTTTACTTCATTTAGCTTCGCCTCAGACAGAATACAGACGATATCGGTCACCTAACAAAGAGAGTGTCCAATAAAAGAGAGAGAATAAATTTTTCTCTGCAACCTTATTCCACATATTAGTGTTTCTGTTGTGTTTAGTTGCTTGTTTTTAGTCAATTCAATTAAAAGAGCGTACGACTTAAAGATGCTTAAACAGTGAGTGCACAGTGAGAACCAAGCACATGAAGTGAACGGTTCAGTCACTCACTTTGCCAGCCGTGGCAAAAAACTTTACACAGCATTTTTACGTAGCCATCAGTGCGTGAGACAATTTCATGCTTGAAAAAAAATACGAAAAATTAAATACACCACTTTCAATATGACTGTAATACACTACTGGCCAATAAAATTGCTCCACCAAGAGGAGATGCAGATGATAAACGGGTATTCATTCGACAAATATGTTATACTAGAACTCACATGCGATTACATTTTCAGGCAATTTAGATGCATAGATCGTGAAAAAACAGTACCCAGAATAACTACCTCTGGTTGTCATAACGGCCTTGATACGCCTGGGCATTGAGATAAACAGAGCTTGGATGGAGTGTAAAGGTACAGCTGCCCATGCAGCTTCAACATGATACCACAGTTCATCAAGAGTAGTGACTGGCGTCTTGTGACGAGCCAGTTACTCGGTCATTGACCAGACCTTTTCATTGGTGAGAGATCTGGAGAATGTGCTGGCCAGGGCAGCAGTCGTTTTTTTCTGTATCCAGAAAGGCCCGTACAGGACCTGCAACATGCGGTCGTGAATTATCCAGCTGAAATGTAGGAATTCGCAGGGTTCGAATGAAGGGTAGAGCCACGGGTCGTAACACATCTGGAATGTAACGTCCACTGTTCAAATTGCCGCCAATGCGAACAAGAGGTGACCGAGACGTGTAACCAATGGCACAACATACCATCACGCCGGGTGATACGCTTCCAATGTCCGTTCACCGCGATGTCGCCAAACACAGATGCGACCATCATGATGCTGTCAACAGAACCTGGATTCATCCGAAAAAATGCCGTTTTGCCATTCGTGCACCCAGGTTCGTCGTTGAGTACACCATCGCAGGCGCTCCAGTCTGTGATGTAGCGTCAAGGGTAACAGCGGCCATGGTCTCCGGGCTGATTGTCCATGCTGCTGCAAACGTCGTCGATCTGTTCGTGCAGATGGTTGTTGTCTAGCAAACGTCTCCGCCTGTTGACTCAGGGATCGAGACGTGGCTGAACGATCCGTTAAAGCCATGCGGATAAGATGCCTATCATCTCGACTGCTAGTGATACGCGGCCGTTGGGATTCAGCACGGCGTTCCGTAGTACCCTCCAGAACCCACCAAATCCATATTCTGCTAACAGTCATTGGATCTCGACCAACGCGAGCAGCAGTGTCGCGATACGATAAATCGCAATCGCGATAGGCTACAATCCGACGTTTATCAAAGTCGGAAACGTGATGGTAGGCATTTCTCCTCCTTACACGAGGCATCACAACAACGTTTCACCAGGCAACGCCAGTCAACTGCTGTTTGTGTATGTGAAGTGGGTTGGAAACATTCCTCATGTCAGCACGTTGTAGGTGTCGCCACCGGCGCCAACCTTGTGTGAATGCTCTGAGAAGCTAAACATTTGCATATCACAGCATCTTCTTCCTGTTGTTTAAATTTCGGGTCTGCAGCACGTCATCTTCGTGGTGTAGCAATTTTAATGGCAAGTAGTGTATATTTTATTTATTCACTTTCGGCTCAGCTTATCCTTGTAGTAATTTGTTCTTATTTTGTAGTGGCTTTTCTAGATCGTCTGAATTCTCAGGTTCAAGGGAAATTTAAGACAGTAATGAGGTTTTGTTATGTTATTTTCTGTTTATTTGTATCGCACTGAATGAATCGGCAAGCCCAGTTTTAGACCATTAGCCACTATCAAGAACAGTTTCAGACCTTTTTGCACCGCTTTATGTGGAGCGGAAACAATAGCGCGACGAACTGTGAGATACGTAGAGGAGAGAAGATCGTTTCGTTACCAGTTAGGTGTAGCACATAGGGGGAACTCAGATTCCTGTTATTGTGGAAGAGAGTTTCTTTGGTTTACTCGCCGGACAGCGATGGGAAGATAAGATCATTCAATTTCCCGTCGGATGCCGACATCGATACAGCCTCCGCAGTTTGTTTTGGAGGAGCGAAGAGCTCAGCTTAAACGCCTCGCGCCGGCAGTTTTCGCACCAGTAGGCGATATCCGTGGGCAGAGCCATCGGCCCGCCATTGCGCAGCAAACCACGAGGCGCGGCAAGATAAAGTCAGTTCCCGGGTTGTGAGGCCGCGAGGTGTACGGGGTTTAACTACGTCCACCCTTCTGTGTCTTTGAACTTCTCTCGGTTCACGACTCGATTGTGGTTTCGTGCCTCATCCCGAACAATTTTCAGTTTCTTATTATGTGTTCACTTGCTAAGTGTACGAAGGTAGAGTAACAAAGTCTACGTAAAACGTATCCCATAGAGCAGTTACAGCTGTGGAAATCAGTGTGAAGGCATGTATATTTGTAGGAAAATATACATTATCGGTAGGAATACGAGGGTCACTCCAAAAGCAATGTACACTATTTGTTTTAAAATCCATTTTTATTCTACACCTTAGATAGTTTTACAGTGTGTAGATACATCCTTTAGGAACAATATTTTCATTTCTGCACATAATTTACATCCCTCTCAACTGCCTTACTCCATATTTTAACCAGCGCCTGTATACCCACACGGCAAAATTCCGCACCAAACTGTTGGAGCCACTGTTTGGCAACGTGCACACGGGAGTCATCATCTTCAAACCCTGTTCTTTCATTTTCCCGAAGAGATGATCCAGCATTCTCGTGCTGATCCAAAAGTTCGCTGCATACCGTTTGTCTTGTTTCTTTGTGAGCCACTGTCAACATCCTGGGAACCCACCTGGCACAAACCTTTTTTAACACCAACACTTTCAGTATTCTGCAAACACTTCCTTCGCTTATTCCAGCATAGCGTGACAATTCGTTCACTGTGTTGCGCCTGTCGGCATTCACCAATTCGTTAACTCTCTGCGCATTGTCTGGAGTGTGTGCTGTACGAGGCCTGCCGCTGTGAGGGCAATCCTCAATGTTGCCGTGCCCGCTTTCATCACGTGACCTGCCTGCCCACCGACTAACTGTACTGTGATCGACAGCAGCATCTCCATACACCTTTTTCAACCTCTTGTGGATGTTTCCCACTGTCTCGTTTTCATAGCACAGGAATTCTATGAAAGCACGTTGCTTCTGACGAACGTCAAGTGTAGCAGTCATCTTCAAGGCATGCTGTGCCACCAGCACTCACGGGAACAGGTTGAACTAAGTTTGAAAACAAGCGGAAAGGAAGTATCTACACAGTGTAATACCTCCACACATGCAGAATGAAAACTGTATTTTTACAGAAATAGTGTGCATTTCTTTTGCAGTGACCCTCGTAGTTGTGCACATGGTATGTTTAATAGTATGAGATCCAGTGTACTGTTAAATGAAGTGAAATGGTGTCGCGTCTGAACCCAGTAACGCAGTTCATAACAAGAGATCAACGATTCAGTTCCTAGAGTGTGGAGCTCGGTATAAAGACAGTCAGCTTTTTGCGATGTAGGTGCGTGTGCGTGTGCGTGCGTGCGTGTGTGTGTGTGTGTGTGTGTGTGTGTGTGTGTGTGTGTGACTACGTACGTAAATCATGATCGTAAAAGTGCCACGCGGAAAACAGTTGTCATGTGACGTAAGAACAAAAACGGGTGCGTACAACCAAATGGGACTCTCTAATCGTCAAAGCTCCAAGAAGTTGAAACATTCGAGTACTGTGATTGGTAATTTTGTTAGACTGAGCGCTAGATGTAGCCAGAACGGAAACAAGGCGAAAGTAGAAAACTGCCTGAGGCGTCAAACGATTACTTTTTCTCAAAGGAAAACCCAAAAACCGTAATTCCTCTCAACTTGTTGCTAATGTACAGTTGTCAGTAACTGCCAGACGTGTACGGCAAATTTTGTCACGTGACAAGCGTTCTCCATTAAAGAAACGACTGAAGCAACCTGCTCTAACACCCGAACAGAAACAGGCTGGACTGGAGATTCCTGTAAACTTATATCATGGACACCTGAATGGGATGAAGTGATCTTCGGGGATAAGAACAAATTTAATTTAGATAGCCTTAATTTCAATACTGTTGGCACGATCTGAGAACGGAGTAGTATCTAAGACTCAGCAGAAATTTTTGTTGTGGAAATATTATGATTTGGGCAGCCTTCTGCCCTTAAAGTAAATCACGCATTGCTTGGCTGAACCCTAGAGTGAGCTGTAACATGTACAATCAAATGCAAGAAGTGATTAGAATATCTGAGGACCTTGATGAAAGTCTAATTTTTCACCAAGATAATGCATCTGTGCATGTATCTGCTACAACAAAAACCTGATTTGAAGACAAAAATATCCATGTCTTGTCCTGGCTTTAACGTGGCCCCGATCTCAACCCCGTGGGAACACTATGTTGAATAATAGCAAGGCGTATTTATCGCAGTGGAAGGTAATTTGAGATCGATGTGAGCTGAGAAGAGCGATACGAGAAGAGTAGGTGACAGTTTCACTACAAACACTACAAAACCTAACCAAATCGATGCCAAAGAGAAGTTCTGAGGTAATTAGAAAAACGGAGATTCGGCAGAGTACTAACAATCCTAAAATACAAGAGGACAGTGAGAGCCTTTTGCCATCCACGAATTGTAAACACCTAATTTTGTGACGTCTTACGACAGAAACTACGTAATTCTGTCGTGATCGTTAATGCCTCATATGTATCTACTACTTTCATTATAAATTCGATACATATGTATTTCATATGATGTTCCGTTACTTCCTTAGCAAACCCTGCATTTATACTGATTTCCATTAAAATACCGTTTTGTACATAGTACTGAGATTTTAATCCTTGTAAGGATCAGAGTGAGACCTTAACACTTAGGAAAATATCGTGTATCACTGTAAGTTATACTAGCTAATTTCACACGGAATGCCGTTTACTTAATTCATGACGCCATCGTTGGCCATAATAACGAAATTCACAGTCATGAATTCATGTGCTCAACACAATCAGCAATCTACAGTTCACACGCATTTCAATACCAACTGAAGACATAAAGTCCGTACACGAGTCTGCGATCATCTTATTCCACTTTACTTGTAAAGGTCCCTCTTGATCACGTAAGTTGTGCAATTCTTAATTACCTGTATCAGCTATTTACCAAAAACCGGAGCCTTACTATGTATCTAGTTGTACAGACACTGCTTTGAAACTCATATTACAAACTGACAACTGTATATGACATTTTATATGATCTGAGGATGGCAGCAGACAAAACCAGTAGTTGCAAATAATCGTACAACTTACATGATCAAGAGGGACCTTTACTAATTTTAGCAATGTAATACCAATACGTTGCGAAAATACTTGTCATGTTCTGTTAACTATAGGTAATATTTCTAACTTGTAACTGTTGCACACAGACTTGTGCTAACACACAGCCGGCCGTTGTGGCCGAGTGGTTCTAGGCGCTTCAGTCTGGAAACGCACGACCTCTACGGTCGCAGGTTCCACTCCTACCTCGGGCATGGACGGGTGTGATGTCATTAGGTTAGTTAGGTTTAAGTAGTTCTAAGTTCTAGGAGACTGATGACCTCAGATGGTAAGTCCCAAAGTGCTCAGAGCCACTTGAACCATTCTGCTAACACAGAAGCTCATTGCTGCAGGAAAGGCGAGCATCTGACCGCTAACTAACGGAACGCTATTCATATCTTGGGGTAGTCTATGTGAAAAGGTGGCCATGGTGCAAATGGTTCAAATGGCTCTGAGCACTATGGGACTCAACATCTTAGGTCATAAGTACCCTAGAACATAGAACTACTTAAACCTAACTAACCTAAGAACATCACACACACCCATGCCCGAGGCAGGATTCGAACCTGCGACCGTAGCAGTCCCGCGGTTCCGGACTGCAGCGCCAGAACCGCACGGCCACCGCGGCCGGCAGCTGGCCATGCACGAAGTGTTCCGAGCTATCTATGTCTTTTCTTCCTTAGAATAAACTACTGGCCATTAAAATTGCTACACCACGAAGATGAGGTGTTACACACGCGAAATTTAAGAAGGTGCTGTGATATGCAAATGATTAGCTTTTCAGTGCATTCACACAAGGCTGGCGCCGGTGGCGACACCTGAAACGTGCTGACATGAGGAAAGCTTCAATCCCATTTCAATTACACTAACAGCAGTTGACTGGCGGTGCCTGGTGAAACGTTGTTGTGATGCCTCGTGTAAGGAGGAGAAATGCGTACCATAACGTTTCCGACTTTGATAAAGGTCGGATTGTAGCCTATCGCGATTTCGGTTTATCGTATCGCGACATTGCTGCTCGCGTTTGTCGAGATCCAATGACTGTTAGCAGAATATGGAATCGATGGGTTCTGGAGGGTAAAACACCGCTGTGCTGGATCCCAACGGCCTTGTATCACTAGCAGTCGAGATGACAGGCATCTTATCCGCATGGCTGTAACGGATCGTGCAGCCACGTCTCGATCCCTTAGTTAACAGATGTGGACATTTGCAAAACAACAACCATCTGCACGAACAGTTCGACGACGTTTGAAACAGCATGAACTATCAGCTCGAAGACCATGGCTGTCGTTACCCTTGACGCTGCATCACAGATAGGAGCGCCTGCGATTGTGTATTCAATGACGAACCTGGGTGCACGAACGGCAAAACGGCATTTTTTCGGATGAATCCAGGTTCTGTTTACAGATCATGATGGTCGCATCCGTGTTTGGCGCATCGCGGTGAACGCTCTTTGCAAGTGTGTACTCGTCACCGCCATACTGGCGTATCACCCACCGTGATGGTACGGGATGCCATTGGTTACACGTCTCGCTCACGTCTCGTTTGGATTGACGGCACTTTGAACAAGGGACGTTACATTTCAGATATGTTACGACCCGTGTTTCTACGCTTCATTCGATTCCTGCGAAACCCTACATTTCAGCAAGATAATGGGCGATCGCATGTTTCTTGTTCTGTAGGGGCCTTTCTGGATACAGGAAATGTTCGACTGCTGCCCTGCCCTCTACATCCTCGATATCTCTCACTAATTGAAAATGTCTGGTCAATGGTGGCCGAGCAACTGGCTCGCCACAATAATTCGTTCACTACTCTTGATGAACTATAGTATCGTGTTGAAGCTGCATGGGCAGCTGCACCTGTACACGCCATAGAAGCTCTGTTTGGCTCAATGCCCAGGTGTTTCAAGGCCGTTATTACGGCCAGATGTGGTTCTTCTGGGTACTGATTTCTCAGGATCTATGCACCCAAATTGCGTGAAAATGTAATCACATGTCAGTTCTAGTATAATATATTGGTACAATGAATACCCGTTTATCATCTGCATTTATTCTTGGTGTAGCAATTTTAATGGCCAGTAGTGTAATTTCAGAGACTGTACTGTCCTCACACTGTTATGATTTTATGTATGTATACACAGAAGCGGAGAGTGAAAATTTGTACGACGGCCCTGAACCGAACCCGCGTCTCCTGCTTACTAGGAAGGTACAGCACCTTACCGTAGCCGCTCACACACTCACACGGGTTCCCTGTCACGCCTCTCTCCTCGGTCTACATTCTCACTGCCACCCCAGTGTACTTTAAATACCGCCTTAGCACACGAAAAAGATACTGACCCTCTCCATGTCCTGGAATAACAGCTCACAATCGATCGTAAATGGATGATCCAGACTGAAATCCAGGCCTTGGTTCAAATTTCTGCTTGCCGCCTCAGCCTGAATATACATAATAAAGTGAATAGGTTCGAAACAAATGCCGAGATCACACAGCGAGGCAACCCAATGATTCAGGAATACAGACATTTCAGTTTATTACTTCCTGTGATGGAGATGCTAGCGGCAAGTACCACAATGAACTGCTGAAACCCTAGAATCAATTAACAAGATTATAGAGAATTCTCGGTTGGTTCGCACTGTGGTACTGTTGTTTATTACAATATTTGACAAGTTTGCCTATACCTGAACTTCAAGAGAGAAAAAATGCCTAGGGCTTTTGTATATTCTCAAATGTCCAACTAGTGCAAGACACAGTTTTTATTACTCACATCTCAACTAATCTCGTGTTCAGATTCGATAACCAGTCTACGGCACTGGGAGTCACTTGCTGTGGAGCCTCAGATCACTCTAGAACCCTCGAAGGGGATGCGTTGTATGATCGAGGAGCAAGCGTTCTTTCGTTTGCTTCTTCGCTCCGCAATCGCTGACAGAAGATGAACGAAAACAACACTTTGCCAATGTATAATCATACCCTTCTTACCGTCGAAATGCCGTTCAGCCTTGATCTTTTTTTTTCACGGTAGTTGGAACCCCTCAATCTTAGCTGCTGAATTTATACTAGGTGACCATTGTTGGGTGGGTGTTGGTAGCAGCGTTGACGCCTCTTGGAGGTTACTTCGAAGGAAATGATAATTTCTAAATCAATCCAGGGTAGATTTCGCAATTTTAGTTGCGTTCTTAGTGGTTGTTGCAAAGCATCATACAAGGGAGAAAAATGTGATGATCTTTAGTAAGGTTACCTAAGCTGTCTTCCTCCTCAGGTCTCGCAGAGCAATGTCAACTCGAACAGGTAACCACGGAATGGAAGTCAGTGCAACAGTACCAGCGATAACTCTCATGTCTTGAATAAGTTGCATGTCAATCTCAGTTGAGTTGGCGCTGTTTTTAAAAACAGCATAGCAACGCTCACCAGCGGAAAAGATGAGAGCAATTGCACCGAAGCGCACAGTGAAGGCTTCCGCACTCAAACTGCTTCCAATAACCTTTTAAAATGGAATCACTCTCGAGCTACGTTTCTTAGTTAACTTAATGCACTATTGTTTCAGTGTCTAGTACCGATCGGTACATATATTGTATTGCAGTTATGGAGCGCTTCGATTCCGTCGGAAATAACATGTGTTAAAAAATAGTGTGCATTTCTTTTAGAGTGACCCTCGTATTCCTACCGATAACGTTTATTTTCCTACAAATATACATCTACATCTACATCTACATCTACATCTACATCTACATCTACATCTACATGACTACTCTGCAATTCACATTTAAGTGCTTCGCAGAGGGTTCATCGAACCACAATCATACTATCTCTCTACCATTCCACTCCCGAACAGCGAGCGGGAAAAACGAACACCTAAACCTTTCTGTTCGAGCTCTGATTTCTCTTATTTTATTTTGATGATCATTCCTACCTATGTAGGTTGGGCTCAACAAAATATTTTCGCATTCGGAAGAGAAAGTTGGTGACTGAAATGTCGTAAGAAGGTCTCGCCGCGACGAAAAACATCTATGCTGTAATGATTTCCATCCCAACTCGTGTATCATATCTGCCACACTCTCTCCCCTATAACGCGATAATACAACGCGAGCTGCCCTTTTTTGCACCCTTTCGATGTCCTCCGTCAATCCCACCTGGTAAGGATCCCACACCGCGCAGCAATATTCTAACAGAGGACGAACGAGTGTAGTGTAAGCTGTCTCTTTAGTGGACTTGTTGCATCTGCTAAGTGTCCTGCCAATGAAACGCAACCTTTGGCTCGCCTTCCCGACAATATTATCTATGTGGTCCTTCCAACTGAAGTTGTTCGTAATTTTAACACCCAGGTACTTAGTTGAATTGACAGCCTTGAGAATTGTACTATTTATCGAGTAATCGAATTCCAACGGATTTCTTTTGGAACTCATGTGGATCATCTCACACTTTTCGTTATTTAGCGTCAACTGCCATCTGACACACCATACAGCAATCTTTTCTAAATCGCTTTGCAGCTGATACTGGTCTTCGGATGACCTTACTAGACGGTAAATTACAGCATCATCTGCGAACAGTCTAAGAGCACTGCTCAGATTGTCACCCAGGTCATTTATATAGATCAGGAACAGTAGAGGTCCCAGGACGCTTCCCTGGGGAACACCTGATATCACTTCAGTTTTACTCGATGATTTGCCGTCTATTACTACGAACTGCGACCTTCCTGACAGGAAATCACGAATCCAGTCGCACAACTGAGACGATACCCCATAGGTCCGCAGCTTGATTAGAAGTCGCTTGTGAGGAACGGTGTCAAAAGCTTTCCGGATCCCCTGTCGATAGCGGCCATTATTTCGTGCGAATAAAGAGCTAGCTGCGTTGCACAAGAGCGATGTTTTCTGAAGCCATGCTGATTACGTGTCAATAGATCGTTCCCTTCGAGGTGGTTCATAATGTTTGAATACAGTATATGCTCCAAAACCCTACTGCAAATCGACGTCAATGATATAGGTCTGTAGTTAAATGGATTACTCCTACTACCCTTCTTGAACACTGGTGCGACCTGCGCAATTTTCCAATCTGTAGGTACAGATCTATCGGTGAGCGAGCGGTTGTATATGAGTGCTAAGTAGGGAGCTATAGTATCAGCGTAATCTGAAAGGAACCTAATCGGTATACAATCTGGACCTGAAGACTTGCCCGTATTAAGCGATTTGAGTTGCTTCGCAACTAAGGTATCTACTTCTAAGAAACTCATGCTAGCAGATGTTCGTGTTTCAAATTCTGGAATATTCCATTCATCTTCCCTGGTGAAGGAATTTCGGAAAACTGCGTTCAATAACTCCGCTTTAGCGGCACAGTCGTCGATAACACTACCATCGGCACTGCGCAGCGAAGGTATTGACTGCGTCTTGCCGCTTGTGTACTTTACATACAACCAAAATTTCTTCGGATTTTCTACCAAATTTCGAGACAATGTTTCATTGTGGAACCTATTAAAGCCATCTCGCATCGAAGTACGTGCCAAATTTCGCGCGTCTGTAAATTTTAGCCCATCTTCGGGATTTCGCGTTCTTCTGAACTTCGCATGCTTTTTCCGTTGCCTCAGCAACAGCGTTCGGACCTTTTTTGTGTACCACGGGGGATCCGTTCCATCTCTTACCAATTTATGAGGTATGCCTTTACACAGATTTCCACAGCTGTAACGTCTCTATGGGAGACTTTTTACGCAGACTTTGAAATCTTAGTTACTCTACCTTCGTACATTTAGCAAGTGAACACATAATAAGAAACTGAAAATTGTTCGTGATGAGGCACGAAACCTCAATCGAGTCGTGAACCGAGAGAAGTTCAAAGACACAGAAGGGTGGACGTAGTTAAACCCCGTACACCTCGCGGCCTCACAACCCGGGAACTGACTTTATCTTGCCGCGCCTCGTGGTTTGCTGTGCAATGGCGGGCCGATGGCTCTGCCCACGGATATCGCCTACTGGTGCGAAAACTGCCGGCGCGAGGCGTTTAAGCTCAGCTCTCCGCTCCTCCAAAACAAACTGCGGCGGCGGTATCGATGTCAGCATCCGACGGGAAATTGAAAGGCAAAGGTCCCGAGTTCGAGTCTTGGTCGGGCACACAGTTTTAATCTGCCAGGAAGTTTCATATCAGCGCACACTCCGCTGCAGAGTGAAAATCATCCCCCAAGCTGAGGCTAATCCCTGTCTCCGCAATATCCTTTCTTCCAGGAGTGCTAGTTCTGCAAGGTTCGCAGGAGAGCTTCTGTAAAGTTTGGAAGGTAGGAGACGAGGTACTGGCAGAAGTAAAGCTGTGAGGCCGGAGTATGAGTCGTGCTTGGGTAGCTCAGTTGGTAGAGCACTTGCCCGCGAAAGGCAAAGGTTCTGAGTTCGAGTCTCGGTCAGGCACACAGTTTTAATCTGCCAGGACGTTTTACAGTAGAATGTTGCTGGTATCGAGAGGATGATGTGAGGTGCCGTAATGGTTACGTAATACAACTACCATTGCACGCCTCATCGCTTCCCCACCCGAGTCATTATATGCACTTCTTCCATTAGTTTAGCAACCTTAATGCCCTCCTCGACAAGTGTTGGGGAATTTCTCTTAGAGACACGAGTGGCGCTCTGAGTTCGACCTGTTTCAGTAAAATTTCCTCCACTTCCTCATTATGCGTTAACTCCTATGTTTAAGCGCTGCTTCTCCTAATGCAGTCTAACAATGTTTTGACGGAGTAGTTTAGCCTCAGGACAACCCATTCAATTTTCCCTGAAGAATGTGGCACACTTTGGCATGTATTAGACCCTTCTTGAGTTGCTGAAATATGCGCGCCATGCTCAGTCCCTCATGGTACATGACATGGCTCTTTCGTCGCCAACCAGTCGTAGATGCGTCGCTAGTAAATGCACTTCGTCCGACTAATTACCCAGATACCAAATGCCTATCATTTCATGATGTGTCAAATCTGTGGCCGGCAGATGTCACCAGTCACAAAAAAAATCCATGGAAATTCCTCTGGTACTGGATGCAAAAGACCTCTCTCAGACTCCAACAAATGTGTAAATTTTTTCTGCAAACCGAATTCTACAGAGTGACGTGATTGTGTAAACTTCCTTCATTGGCAACAGCTACTGCATCCTGTTCTTCTGAAATTGGAATCCTCTTGTCGGAAGTTACTGATCATCAGTTCCTACATTTACACTGGCCGGTACACTTCTTCGTGGAATTAATGAATCTTTTAATCCAAAATTGTCTCAGCGCACTAGCACACATACTTTTCAATTCACGGACTCACCTTTGCAAAGGCCCCGTTTTGTATGAACTTGGATTCGATCTAGCACTTCATGCTGGGTAAATGGACCAGCCAGAAAACAGTTTTGCCGGGCTCCTGAATTTTGGTTTTCACCCAAAGAAATTTTCCTGTGCCACCACATATTGTTTCAGAAGTGTTGGCTTTTAACACTAGGACCTAGGCGAACAGGCCTCTTATATCGCGTTTGTAGTGTTTTCATCGCCAGAACCGTGTACTGCATTATCGAGTTGAACAGTTTGCGCCCTATATTCAATAATAATAGTGCACAAAATCACTTACCAGCACGTACATCGGTCAGACAACAGCCGCTCGCCGAGCAACAGCAGCAACAATGAAGTAGGCGACTTTATGACATTTCACGAGTTCCTAAGCCGGAGGGAATTATATGGTTTCATCTGCGTGCTTCGGTTGTCTAGTCTAGTTTTTCAATTTCTGCGTTTTAATTTAATATTCACTAGACACAGTTCACGCGTCTTCGCTTGACTTCGAAGTCGCTTTAACTGACTTCGTGACAGTTTACACTTGACTTAGCAGGAGCGAAATACACTACTGGCCATTAAAATTGCTACACCAAGAAGAAATGCAGTTGATAAACGGGTATTCATTGGATAAATACATTATACTAGAACTGACATGTGATTATATTTTCACGCAATTTGGGTGCATAGATCCTGAGAAATCAGTACCCAGAATAACCACCTCTAGCCGTAATCAAGGCTTGATACGCTTGGGCATTGAGTGAAACAGAGCTTGGATGGCGTGTACAGGTATAGTTGCCCATTGCGAGGAAACAGTTGCTCAGCCACCATTGACCAGACGTTTTCAATTGGTGAGAGATCTGGAGAATGTGCTGGCCAGGGCAGCAGGTGAACATTGACTGTACCCAGAAAGTCCCGTACGGCACCTGCAACACGCGGTCGTGCATTATCCTGCTGAAATGTTGGCATTCGAAAGGATCGAATGAATGGTAGAGCCACGGGTCGTAACACATCTGAAATGTAATGTCCACTGTTCAAAGTGCCATCAATGCGAACAAGAGGTCACAGAGACGTGCAACCAATGGCACCCCATACCATCACGCCGGGTGATACGCCAGTATGTGTTTGACGTATACACGCTTCCAATGTGCGTTCTCCGCGATGTCGCCAAACACGGATGCGATCATCATGATGCTGTAAACAGAACCTGGATATTCCGAAAAACCGACGTTTTGCCATTCGTGCACCCAGGTTCGTCGTTGAGTACACCATCGCAGTCGCTCCTGTCTGTGATGCAGCGCCAAGGGTAACCGCAGCAATGTTCTCCGAGCTGATAGTCCGTGCTGCTGCAAACGTCGTTGAACTGTTCGTACAGATGGTTGTTGTCTTGCAAACGTCCCCATCTGTTGAGTCAGGGATAGAGGCGTGGCTGCACGATCCGTTACAGCCATACAGATAGGATGCCTGTCATATCTACTGGTAGAGATAGGGGGCTTTTGGGTTCCAGCACGACGTTCCGTTTTACCCTCCTGAACCCATTGATTCCATGTTCTGCTAACAGTCATTGGTTCTCGACCAACGTGAGCAGCAATGTCGCGATACGATAAACCGCAATCGCGATAGCCTGCAATCCGACCTTTATCAAAGTCGGAAACGTGATGGTACGCGTTTTTCTACTTACACGAGGCATCACAACAACGTTTAACCAGGCAACACCGGTCAACTGCTGTTTGTTTATGAGAAATCGGTTGGAAACTTTACTCATGTCAGCACGTTGTAAGTGTCGCCACCGGCGCCAGTGTTGTCTGATTGCTCTGATAAGCTAATAATTCGCATATCACAGCTTCTTGTTTCTGTCGGTTAAATTTCGCTTCTGTAGCAGGTCATCTTCGTGGTGCAGCAATTTTAATGGCCAGAAGTGTATTTAGTCTCACCTGTGCGCTTTGGTAGTTCAGTTTTAGGATCTCTGCCTGTTAATCTAATTTATTAGACATATATGTTTCTTTTTCATTAGTGTCTACAGGCTAGTTCGTGTGCGTATTGTAGTTCTCAAACGTGTTCAGTATGGATAGGGAATGTGGTTGGTGCATGCGTATGCTAGTTAAGTTCGTGACACTTCACTCTCAGCTCAAGGCTGTGTCGGCTTCGGTTACACAGTTTGAGACTGCAGTGGATGGACAGCACAGTTGTAGGCCGGCCGTGGGGATCCAACGGACGTCCAGCACGACCCACGTGTCAGCCTTTCGGTCCGCACAGGTGGCCAACCGAGTTACTGCTCGCACCGAGGTTGACCACTCCGACCCATGGCCGAGTGGGAGGTCACCTCAGAGTGTTTCAGTCTGCGAAATACTTGCTGGGACCGAACTATATGCCACCCCAGGTTTCAGGTGCTGCCTGTTGATGACAGTATCCCTCACAGCCGCCTGTAATGATACAGAGCAAACCTCACGGCCTGCAAGATATGGGCAGTCATAGAGCATGGAATTATTCTAGTTGTGAGCTCCAGTGGTAGGTACTTTAGGATATTCCTTAGAGTCACAGCTACCAAGGAGGGGGAGAACGCCAGGGTGCACTCCGTGTGCATAACGAGTGGAGTCATTCCAGGTATGGAACCATGAACAGCGCAGGGTGTAGCCAACTTCAGTTCGGTACCAATGATGTGTGTCGCTTTGGATAGGAAGAGATTCTCTCTGTTTCGAGCGGCTATGTGAAGTGGTAAAAGCTGCCAGTCATGTTTGATAGACGAAAAAGAGGTCACCATTTCTAGCTTAGTCCGCTGTACCAGTTTCAGACCTCTGATACAGAGCCGAGTGGAGGGTCTGAATCAGGGGCTCAGACGATTAAGCGATAGTGTAAGCCGCAGATTCCTCGACTGACGCCGTAGTATGATGGGGCTTTGGGTTTAGCTAAACATGTGAGGGGGTCATTACACGCAAGAGGCGACTGCACACCTAATGGAGGCCGTGTGGTGCACACTTGGCGGATTTTTTAGATTAGATGGGAAACAGGAAAAGTGCTTCACACTCAAAGGGTGCAGTCGTAAATTGTCGTAGCTTTGTTGGGAAGGTACCAGAGCTACAAGCCCTAATACCCTCCTCGAAATTTAAATAAGAACACCGTGAATTCATTGTCCCAGGAAGGGGAAACTTTATTGACACATTCCTGGGGTCAGATACATCACATGATCACACTGACAGAACCACAGGCACATAGACACAGGCAACAGAGCATGCACAATGTCGGCACTAGTACAGTGTATGTCCACCTTTCGCAGCAATGCAGGCTGCTATTCTCCCATGGAGACGATCGTAGAGATGCTAGATGTAGTACTGTGGAACGGCTTGCCATGCCATTTCCACCTGGCGCCTCAGTTGGACCAGCGTTCGTGCTGGACGTGCAGACCGCGTGAGACGACGCTCCATCCAGTCCCCAACATGCTCAATGGGGACAGATCCGGAGATCTTGCTGGCCAGGGTAGTTGACCTACACCTTCTAGAGCACGTTGGGTGACACGGGATGCATGCGGACGTGCATTGTCCTGTTGGAACAGCAAGTTCCCTTGCCGGTCTAGGAATGGTAGAACGATGGGTTCGATGACGGTTTGGATGTACTGTGCACTATTCAGTGTCCCCTCGACGATAACCAGAGGTGTACGGCCAGTGTAGGAGATCGCTCCCCACACCATGATGCCGGGTGTTGGCCCTGTGTGCCTCGGTCGTATGCAGTCCTGATTGTGGCGCTCACCTGCACGGCGCCAAACACGCATACGACCATCATTGGCACCAAGGCAGAAGCGACTCTCATCGCTGAAGACGACACGTCTCCATTCGTCCCTCCATTCACGCCTGTCGCGACACCACTGGAGGCGGACTGCACGATGTTGGGGCGTGAGCGGAAGACGGCCTAACGGTGTGCGGGACCGTAGCCCAGCTTCATGGAGACGGTTTGCGAATGGTCCTCTCCGATACCCCAGGAGCAAGAGTGTCCCTAATTTGCTGGGAAGTGGCGGTGCGGTCCCCTACGGCACTGCGTAGGATCCTACGGTCTTGGCGTGCATCCTCGCGTCGCTGCCCTCCGGTCCCAGGTCGACGGGCACGTGCACCTTCCGCCGACCACTGGCGACAACATCGATGTACTGTGGAGACCTCACGCTCCACGTGTTGAACAATTCGGCAGTACGTCCACCCGGCCTCCCGCATGCCCACTATACGCCCTCGCTCAAAGTCCGTCAACTGCACATACGGTTCACGTCCACGCTGTCGCGGCATGCTACCAGTATTAAAGACTGCGATGGAGCTCCGTATGCCACGGCAAACTGGCTGACACTGACGGCGGCGGTGCACAAATGCTGCGCAGCTAGCGCCATTCGACGGCCTACACCGCGGTTCCTGGTGTGCCGCTGTGCCGTTCGTGTGATCATTGCTTGTACAGCCCTCTCGCAGTGTCCGGAGCAAGTATGGTGGGTCTGACACATCGGTGTCAATGTGTTCTTTTTTCCATTTCCAGGAGTGTAGATGGCACTGAAACCCCAATCTCTATAGGTACAGAGACCTTCTAAAAATTGGAGGTAAGTTCAGCCGGAATTTTTGCGAAGGACCTAAGGGAGTTCAGAAAGGATAGGCTAAATACGTTGGCTGTGACTTGTTTTTTGTTCTTCATCTTCTAACGGACATGAAGTAGATTGTTTCTCTGAGTTATTATGGGTGGAAGTCATTTTTGGCGTCGGAGGATAATAGTAACTGAATTCTTCTACTGATCCCCCAACTCACATGATACAGTTGCTGGAAAGTTCAGATAATGTCCGACACTAATTTCAAAAACGTACCCCAGTCATACACTTAACTTGGCGCTGACTTCAATTTTTTCTCGATAGGTTGGCGATAATACACATTTAAATCCAGAGGTACAGGTAAAACATCGTCCGTAATTGTGCTAAACGCAATTTCTGAAAATTATTTCGAGCAATTAGTTTGTTAGGCCTCTCAAATAGTAAACGGTTGTGAAAACACACTTAGCTACAAATAATCTGAGATAATAACCAGCTCAAAACGGATACAGGGATTAGTGAGGGCAGGGTTGCCGCAGGGAGACTCAGTGCCGTAGTTTCCAAATATTCCTAAAATGAATGAAAAATATACTTATTCAAAAACCGCATAAAAATTCGTAGGACGCCTCCCTGAGAGACAATCTCTACTCCCTCCAAATAAACAACGTAAGCGCAGACCAGATGTGGCCTGAATTCAAAGAAATAGTATCGATAACAACTGAGAGAATTATGTCACATAAATCAACATAATACGAATCTGATACCCCATGCTACACAAACAAATGTCAGAATACTGTTTCCGAAACAACAGAAAAATCATCCCAAATGAACGCAAAATCCCTAAGATTCGCAATCATTTACAGAAGCTCGAAAATAAGCGTGTACCTAATTGCGAGATGCTTATAATAGTTTCACAACTAAACTTTGTCTCGAAACTCGGCAGAAAATGTAAAGAAATTCTAGTCGTATGTAAAACATCTTGTTGGCAAGACACAATCAACTACTTCTCTACACGACAGCAGTGTAAATACTATTGATAACAGTGCTGCTAAAGCAGAATTACTGAACACAATCTTTCGAAATTTCTTCACAAAAAACCACGAAACAAATTTCGAGAATTCGAATCAAGAACTCTTTACAACACGAGTAACTTAGAAGTAGATATACTCGGAGTAATGGAGCAGCTTATATCACTTAATAAAAACAAATATTCCGGTCCAGAGTGTATACCAATTAGCTTCATTTCAGAGTATGGAGATGCAACAACTCCATACTTACCAATCATATACAAGAAAAGATCCATTTTTAAAGACTAGAAAGTAGCACAGGTCACATCAATAATCAACACAGGCAATATGAGGAATCCGCTAAATTACAGACATGCAGCATTATTCAGAAACATATATTGTGTTCGAACATTATGAAACACCTCCAAGAAAACGGTCTACTGACACAAACATCAACACCGGTTTAGACCATCCTGCCTGTGGAAATCAACTAACTCTTCACTTACACCAAGTTTTGACTGCTATCAACAGGGAATTTCAAACTGATTCCGTATTTCTGAATTTCCGGAAGGCTTTTAACACCATTCGTCACAAGCGGCTTGAAATCAAATTGAGTGCTTGTGGAATATCGTCTCAGTTATCAGATGGTATAATGATTTTCTGGTGGAGGGGTCACAGTTCGTAGTGACTGCAGAAAGTCATCTAATAAAAAAAGAAGTGATATCTGGCGTTCCCCAAGGTGATGTTATATGCCCTTTGAAAAACAATTTGTCAGCCGTCTTAGGCTGTTTGCAGATGATGCTGTCGTTTTATCGTTTAGTCGTTAGAAGATCAAAACCGCTAAACGATCTACATACGCGGCAAAAATGGGCAATTGACACTAAATAACAAAAAGCGTGGGGTCATGCACACAAAAGCTAAAAGAAACCTATTAAACTTCGGTTAAACGGTAAATGAAAGCTGAAAATTCAACTAAATACCTAGGATTTACAGTTCGGAAACAACTTAAATTGTAAGAAACCCACAGAAAATTTAATGAGGAGGGCGAACCAAAGACTGCGTTTTATCGGTATAACACTAGTAAAGGGACCGGCTACGCTACGCTTGTCCGTCGTCTTTTGGAGTGCAACGGCGCAGTGTGGGATCCTTACCAGATCAGATTAACAGAGTACGTCGATAACTTTCAGAGATGGGGAGCACGTTTTGCATTTTCGAGAAATAGGGGAGAGAGTGCAATAAATATGGTACAGAATTTGTGGTGAATTAAAACAAAAGCGTTTCTCTTTGCGGAGGGATCTCCTCAAGAAATTTTAGTCACCAACGTTCTCCTCCGAAGGTGAAAATATTTTGTTGACGACGAACTTACGCAGGAAGAAAGAATCATAATATTTTTTTTAATAAAGGAAATGAGAGCTTGCACAGAAAGATATAGAGGGTTGTTTTTTTCAGCGGGCGGTTCGAGACTGGAGTAACAGAGACTTATTGTGAAGGTGGTTTGACGAATCCTTCGCCAGGTACTTAAAGGTGTTTGCAGAGAAGCCATGTAGACTAGTATATCAAAATCGTGCACTCCATTTCTTAATGGCTCCATTTCAAACCCATATTAGCTCTCATCAATTGTTAGATTAACATGACGGGTTCCCACTAGTTTCAAAATTCCCATTCTCAATTCATTAATATCAGAGTGATGTTGTTCCAGCGCCCGCTTATCGATGGAGTGGGGCGGTGGGGGGGGGGGGGGGGGTTAAGAACAGTTTTCTCACTAGAGTACCAATATCATTCAACATTTCTACGCTTCTTCCACGTATTTTGCCAATCACGATGACATTTTCCATCTCTTCCGAACTACAAGATTCAACTGGGATGACCACTCTGTCTCCTCTGATGTTTACGTTTTCAGGCCTTCCTTTGCCTCGGAAACTGTGAAATTTACTGGGGGCAGTTAATGCACAGATGACCAGTTTCCTTACATTTTGGGCATTAAGGCGTCCATCATCTCTTGGTGATGCTAACCGACCGCTTATATCACCTACAATGACTTGTATTATATGTGAACACGTGACGGGAGTCCTTACTGCATGAATGGGTTAAAGGAAATAGCTGAATCTCCTCACACAACAGCTCATAACGAACTGTATCACGCAAGGAAAGACACGACGCCACTTTGAGTTCACCTTAGATTTGCAAGTTGGTTTCCCTGATAAACGTGTCTGCAGCTCGCACTTCGGCTTCTTTCAGTAAAGCATTATTTCCTCGCCTCTATATCTATATTTATGACATAAGACTGAGCAAATTCGATCCAAGAACGCCACAAAACTTTCTCCCTGTGTCTGGTTACAATTAGAAAACCTACCCCAACTGTAACTCACACCACTGTAGTCCGAGTACCTCTCTGCTAAGCCCTTAGGAAACACACCGAATCTCTGCATTTCCGTTTTGGTGCGTACATTACATCTACATGTGCATCTACATCTACATGACAACTCTGCAATTCACATTTAAGTGCTTGGCAGAGGGTTCATCGAACCACAATCATACTACCTCTCTACTATTCCACTCCCGAACAGCGGGCGGGAAAAACGAACACCTAAACCTTTCTGTTCGAGCTCTGATTTCTCTTATTTTATTTTGATGATCATTCCTACCTATGTAGGTTGGGCTCAACAAAATATTTTCGCATTCGGAAGAGAAAGTTGGTGACTGAAATTTCGTAAAAAGGTCTCGCCGCGACGAAAAACTATGCTGTAATGACTTCAATCCCAACTCTTGTATCATATCTGCCACACTCTCTCCCCTATAACGTGATAATACAAAACGAGCTGCCCTTCTTCGCACCCTCTCGATGTCCTCCGTCAATCCCACCTGGTAAGGATACCACACCTTATTGATATAAGTGTGCCACATTCAGTGGATACCCGTCTGACAACAAACCCGTATTTCCAACATTTTGTACATTCTGCAAAAAGGTGGAAATATTCTCCAAGGATTTTCCTGAAAAAGAATGGATCGAACTAGTTGCTGGAAATGTATAAGGCTGTGGGGTGTCGGAATCGGTAGCCCTAGGTAACTAGGCCCTCGGGTATTCCCTGACCACTCAACTATTTCTTCGCCACGTGTAACTGCGGATATGCTCGCTCTATATTGACCACCAAGTCAGAATTCATAATGACACGTCGGTCCATCCGCTCCTGGAATACCCGTAATGGGTACTTCGCTACTAACTTCTGTCCCTGCGGGCATATTGTAGACATACAATAAACAAACAATAAACAAACAATAAACAAACAGTTCAAAACGGCTCTGAGCACTATCGGACATAACATCTGAGGTCATCAGTCCCTAGAACTTAGAACTACTTAAACCTAACTAACCTAAGGACCTAATGAACCGTAAAATTACTACTGGTTCACCAAATCATAATTAATAAACAAAATGTACAATGGAAGTAGGTGCTAAGGAATAACTGGTTAAATTAGACACAATTTTCAGTAACACTCTTTATTCAAATTTGGTGCAAGACTTTACGATATTTTAAAAATAACACCAACAATCATTTAACGAATAAGTCACAATTTACGATAGGAAAAGACTTCTAAATTATTATAAAAAGATTTCACGCCAGTAAAGGCAAGTACAAGTAAGCAATTTAACATATACACGCGACGCTGTATAATACACTCCTGGAAATGTAAAAAAGAACACATGGACACCGGTGTGTCAGACCCACCATACTTGATCCGGACACTGCGAGAGGGCTGTAGAAGCGATGATCACACGCACGGCACAGCGGACACACCAGGAACTGCGGTGTTGGCCGTCGAATGACACTAGCTGCGCAGCATTTGTGCACCGCCGCCGTCAGTGTCAGCCAGTTTGCCGTGGCATACGGAGCTCCATCGCAGTCTTTAACACTAGTAGCATGCCGCGACAGCGTGGACGTGAACCGTATGTGCAGTTGACGGACTTTGAGCGAGGGCGTATAGTGGGCATGCGGGAGGCCGGGTGGACGTACCGCCGAATTGCTCAATACGTGGGGCGTGAGGTCTCCACAGTACATCGATGTTGTCGTCAGTGGTCGGCGGAAGGTGCACGTGCCCGTCGACCTGGGACCGGAGCGCAGCGTACGGATGCACGCCAAGACCGTAGGATCCTACGCAGTGCCGTAGGGGACCGCACCGCCACTTCCCAGCAAATTAGGGACACTGTTGCTCCTGGGGTATCGGCGAGGACCATTCGCAACCGTCTCCATGAAGCTGGGCTACGGTCCCGCACACCGTTAGGCCGTCTTCCGCTCACGCCCCAACATCGTGCAGTCCGCCTCCGGTGGTGTCGCGACAGGCGTGAATGGAGGGACGAATGGAGACGTGTCGTCTTCAGCGATGAGAGTCGCTTCTGCCTTGGTGCCAATGATGATCGTATGCGTGTTTGGCGCCGAGCAGGTGAGCGCCACAATCAGGACTGCATACGACGGAGGCATACAGGGCCAACACCCGGCATCATGGTGTGGGGAGCGATCTCCTACACTGGCCGTACACCTCTGGTGATCGTCGAGGGGACACTGAATAGTGCACGGTACAGCCAAACCGTCATCGAACCAATCGTTCTACCATTCCTAGACCGGCAAGGGAACTTGCTGTTTCAACAGGACAATGCACGTCCGCATGTATCCCGTGCCACCCATCGTGCTCTAAAAGGTGTAAGTCAACTACCGTGGCCAGCAAGATCTCCTGATCCGTCCCCCATTGAGCATGTTTGGGACTGGATGAAGCGTTGTCTCACGCGGTCTGCACGTCCAGCACGAACGCTGGTTCAATTAAGGCGCCAGGTGGAAATGGCATGGCAAGCCGTTACACAGGACTACATCCAGCATCTCTACGATCGTCTCCATGGGAGAATAGCAGCCTGCATTGCTGCGAAAGGTGGATATACACTGTACTAGTACCGACATTGTGCAGGTCTGTTGCCTGTGTCTATGTGCCTGTGGTTCTGTCAGTGTGATCATGTGATGTATCTGACCCCAGGAATGTGTCAATAAAGTTTCCCCTTCCTGGGACAATGAATTCTCGGTGTTCTTACTTCAATTTCCAGGAATGTATTTCAAGCTCAGCTAAATTACAGGTGAATTTCACTCAATTAATAAATGGATACAATTTGAATATATGACTTCACTTTAGGGCAGACCAATTTCCCATTTGGTTACAACAGCCGTAGCTACGGCCGTCCACAACAGCCTCACTCAGGCTCATTAAATGGCGCAGAATCTAGCTTCTCTGCTACAGATAAAGACCATCCGGTTTACAAAAGTTCTCAGAATAGAAAAAACGAAAACGCATGAGTCATGCACACGTGGTGGAGGGGGGGGGGGTTCACTCACAGTTAATAACATTAACATTTCCAAAATATATAAAAAAACAAATTTTACAAATTTCTGCCAGTTAACTTGCAGCAAACACACAAGCTCGCAAGGTAGGACTTGCGAACTTTTACAACGTTGTCCTTTCAAGGCAGCAATTTCTACCTGTAATGAAACGGCAAACTTTTGCATGGCAAAAAAGCACACTAATAACCATCCACCTGTATAAAACACATAAGCACGTTGAGTAAAAGACTTAAAAGGTATTGAATTGGAAAAACACACAACAGTTTTTTCTGACTAGAAACAATATAAAAAAGTCCACTACGGCGTACATTATCAACCTCGCTTGATTATAGTCAAATATACATGAACACAAATTTACGTAAGTTACAGCTTCCAGATGAGCAGAATTTCGTAATGCAATTTACTAGTTCTTACCACGAGGCAAAAGGATTTTTTCTTCTTTCTTGGAGTACCTTTTACACGTTAGTCTAGTAATACTAGTTACGGCAGACCAGAGATCAGGTCTCAGTGCCTTGCTTTTTAAACAGTACAGCCATCGGTGCCTTAGACTTTCACAGACATGGCAGAGGATAACAGTCGAATAAACCCATAGGTAAGCTGGGAGGGGAAAGAAGCAATCCTAACCACAGATTTACTCTCACTCACCCCCTCCCCCTTCGTCCTCAAAAGGGGACAAACGTACCACCCTTTCTAATATTACCACCTTTCCGCGGGTGGGCAGACGAAAATGAATGGCGGGAAACCCCCAAAATATACGGCTGGTATAACTAACAAGAATAAGAGAACTGAATTCAGTGAAACTTCCTAAAATATGTTAACAATAAATACTCAACTACTGGTGCGTTACGACTCCCAGTACTGAACCAACTTAGCACCTTCAAATGCTCTGTCGGGGCGGCGGCTGCCAGCTGTTTCAACGGACGCAGGAAGGCGCGCCGAATTTCAGAATCTCCTCGCCGGTCGACAGCATACGGCCAAACTGCAAATTAGGCCCCTCACGGACCCACGCTCAGGAAGATTCCTTTCGCGACGAGCAGTTAAACGCCCCATATCACGGAGCCGCTGCTCGCGCCGCTTACGCTGATGCCGCGGTACGCGTGCTGTCCCTCTAGCACCGGCAGAGAAGTGGCTTCTTGATGCTTCGGCTGCAAACTTCTTACGAGCCCATACAGCCACATCTTAAACCCAATAGAACAGCCCACTTTTCTCCTTTCCCACTACAGGGAGACACCGAAGCCTTCAATTGCGACAAAGGCGCCAGCGCCAGAAATCGGAGGGCGACTGCTTCAACCAACGCACTGCGGCGCGCTTTTCAAAGCCAACTGTACTACGGCTCACATCACACACATCCATGCTCGAGGCAGGATTCGAACCTGCGCATTTCCAGACTGAAGAACCGCCGGCCCCAGCGGCCGGTAACAGTAAACAAAAATATGATACAGCAAAGAAGAGAACTTAACCCTGTGCAATAAATATCTCTAAAACAAAACAATCTCTTTATTCGCCTTGGAGATCATGTTCTCGACGCCGTCCACCTGCACCTCACTAATTGTGTTTTGTTGAGATAGTATCATGACTGACCATGAACTAACACCTGGAGGCATCCAAGACCCTCAGCGGACAATTGGCTTCATGGCGGTGGTTAGTAAGCGAAGGAGTCCCCTGTGATGAAGTTAAGACTATCAACGCCAACAGAATGGAGTGATCGGCTGTGGCGCGTCGTCAGCATCCACGAATGGGAAGGAAACACCGTAACCGGAGGTGGTGGCTAACAAGGGGAAGGCCTCAGACACGGCAAACCGATTCGGCTCAAATTTGGCAGGTCACTTCTGTACAAGCTAAAACGAAGGACTCTAAGATATTTTAGCTAAACACCTTCCTGTTTGTGAGAAAATCACCCCTAAACGATATGTTGAGCAATCGACTCAAAACTGGTGGGATGGATAGATGATTGTAAATAGAGCATTTTTCGTTATCAGGTGCTGGGTCCACAAATGCATACTTTTCTGTAAATGAAGGAAAAAATCCTTTGCAACTGTCCCTTATGTTGTTGTTGTGGTCTTCAGTATTGAGACTGGTTTGATGCAGCTCCATGCTACTCTATCCTGTACTACCTTCTTCATCTCCCAGTACCTACTGCAACCTACATCTTTCTGAATCTGTTTAGTTTATTCATCTCATGGTCTCCCTCTACGATTTTTATCCTCCACTCTGCCCTCCAGTACTAAACTGGTGAGCCCTTGATGCCTCAGAACATGTCCTACCAACCGATCCCTTCTTCTACTCAAGTTGGGCCACAAACTCCTCCCCAATTCCATTCAATACCTCCTCACTACTTATGTGATCTTCCCATCTAATCCTCAGCATTCTTCTGCAACACCAGATTTCGAAAGTTTCTATTCTCTTCTTGTACAAACTATTTATCATCCATGTTTCACTTCCAAACAGGGCTACACTCCATACAAATTCTTTCAGTAACGACTTCCTGACACTTAAATCTATACTCGATGTTAAAAAATTTCTCTTCTTCAGAAACGCTTTCCTTGCCATTGCCAGTCTTCATTTTAAATCCGCTCTACTTCGGCCATCATCAGTTATTATGCTCCCCAAATAGCAAAAATCATTTACTACTTGAAGTGTCTCATTTCCTAATACAATTCCCTCAGCATCACCTGACTTTACTCGACTACATTCCATTATCCTCGATTTTCTGTTGGTGTTCATCTTATATCTTCGTTTGAAGACACTGTCCATTCCGTTCAACTGTTCTTCGAAGTCCCTTGCTGTCTCTGACAGAATTACAATGTCATCGGCAAACCTTATTTTTTTTATTTCTTCTCCATGAATTTCATGTCCCTCGACTCTTATGACTGCCGTCTGATTTCTGTACAATTTGTTAATAGCCTTTCGCTCTCTGTATTTTACTCCTTCCACCTCCATAATCCGAAAGACAGTATTCCAGTCAATATTGTCAAAAGCTTTCCGTAAGTCTACAAATGCTACAGATGTAGTTTTGCCTTTCCTTAAACTATCTTCTAAGGTAAGTCGTAGGGTCAGTATTCCTTCACATGTTCCACTATTTGTACGGAATCCCAACTGATCTCTCCCGATGTAGGCTTCTACCAGTTTTTCAATTCGTCTCCCAAGGCTGTCAGTAGTTCTAATGGAATGTTGTCTACTCCGGGGGCTTTTTTCAACTTAGGTCTTTCCGTGTCCTGTCAAATTCTTGATGCAGTATCATTTCTCCCATTTCATATTCATCTACATACTCTTCCATTTCCATAATATTGTTCTCAAGTACATCACCCTCTTAAAGACCCTCTATATACTCCTTCCAACTTTCTGCTTTCCCTTCTTTGCTGAGATCTGGGTTTCCATCTCACCTCTTGATATTCATACAAGTGGTTCTCTTTTCTCCTGTAGGCAGTATCTATTTTCCCCTAGTGAGATAAGCCTCTACATCCTTACATTTGTCCTGAAGCCATCCCTGCTTAGCCATTTTGCACTTATGTATCCCTTATGTATCTCCACGATAAGCAATTTCCGCGGAGAGCCCCGCTAACGCATAGCTCCGTCTGGGTAGAGATAGAGACCGGACGTGCCGGTACTTTCGCGTAGTCATAGCACTGCAAACCGTATTTATCGAAATTCTTGGATTGTGACCTGTAGTATTCTCAGTGCATCTCTACTAAGGTCGTACATACACTTCTTAATTCAGTCACAGAGGTCTCGGCGGGTCATATAGTGCAGTTACGGCTCTCAGTGTGCCCCGTAAGACTACCTTGTGTTCTGCATTTGACAAATCTTCCAGGAATGTTACAACGAGTTCTCTAGAAATCCATGACTGGATAGTAGATATCATTAGCATCATGTCATACTGGGTCCACACAGTGTATTAAGACATGGGGGAATACTGTTTCTTTGTGAAGTTCTTACGTCAGTTACAACTGGAGAAAATTTTGATGAATACTAGTGGGAAAGCAGAATTCCGACATCGTGATCAGTCGGTGAGTACAGTTTCAATTACTAACGCTGACATCGAATATGAACAGTGAACGTCTTCAGTTTGCCAACTGAGACTGAGAATTGTTTTCTTAGAGATATCGTTGCCAAATACGGTGACATCCGTCAGATTGGAAACGAAAAATTGTCGAGCTGACACAGACTCCAATGTTATAGGGGGTTTCGCTCAGCTGACATGGTTATTAAAGTCAATATCCCATTCTTTATGCAAGTTTTCGGTTATAAGGCTCATGTAATTTACGATGAACAAGTAGGCACTCGTTTTATCTATAACAACAATGGCCATGTACGAGGTGACAGCCCACGGCGCCTTTTCGTGCCTCGTGCCTGCAACAACTACAGAGATTAACATTGGCTGATGTCCTCACTAAAAACCAAACACCTTCTGTGATTGACCCCCAACCAAGGGCGTCTGTGTCAGGCACCTTCCCAACCCTACCTCAGAAAACCGTGGCCAGCCACCCCTTACCGCCAGTGTTGCATTACTTGTCGGCAACAAACGACGCCGTACAAGTGACGGTAGTGGCTCCGGCGACCAGGTCGTGAAAAATCAAACCGATGACGAGGACACACGGGTCTCCACACAGGACACGCATATGTCGGACGACTAATTTACGACCCGACAAATTCACATTGAAACTCCAATCGCAAATATTGTCAATACGAGTGCAGTTGAGTGTTTACAGCAATCCGCTGCGACGCCGCTTCTCGACTCGCCACAAGTGGTCAATATATAAGAGGCGGAAGTCAGACAACTTATAATCGTAAACACAGAGGGTCTCAGGGAACCATAGAAGGAGCGTCCGTCTAAAGGTGGGCAGGTAAAACACAGTTAGGTAGTTGTAGAAACGATTGGCATTGTAGTTGTAGTTTGTCGTAGCTGTGTTGGGAAAGAACCAGAGCTCGAAGCCCTAATAGAATAACTGAGGCTCAAATAGTTGTAGGTACAGAGAGCTGGCTAAAGCCGCAAATAAGTTCATCCGAAATTTTTTCAGACTATCTAACAGTGTTAAGAAAGGATAGATTAAATATAGTTGGTGGTGGAATATTTATTGCTGTCACAGGTAGTTTGCCTTGCAGCGAAATTGAAGTACATAGTTCATGTGAAATAGTATGGGTACAGGTTATACCTGACAATCGGACTAAACTATTAATTGGACCGTTTTACCGACCCCCCCCCCCCCCCCCCCCCCGCCCCACCCCGACTCAGAAGACATAGTTGCTGAACAGTTCAAAGAAAACCAGAGTCTCATTTCAATTAAGTACCCCGCTCATACAATTATATTCGGTGATGACTTCAATCTCTCCTCGATATGCTGGACAAATTATACGTTTGATGCCAGTGGCAGGCGTAAAATATCATCCGAAATTGTATTGAATGCTTTCTCAGAAAATTATTTTGTAAATTATTTCATGAGCCCACTCGAAGCGTAAATGGTTGCGAAAGCATACTTGACCTTTTAGCAATAAATAATACTGGACAGATAGCGAGCGTTGTGACGAACACAGGGAACAGGGATTAGCGACCACAAGCCAGTTGCTGCTAGGCTGAGTACCGTAACACGTAAAACCATCAAAAAGAAACGCAAAGTATATCTATTTAAAAAATCTGACAAAAGCCTTTTTAAGAGACAGTCTTAACTCCTTCCGATATGATCATGTAAGTGTAGAAAAGTTGTGGAATGTTTTCAAAGAGATAGTATCGACAGCAGTTGAGAGATATATACCACATAAATTAATAAGTGATGGTACACAAAACGGCTGAGACCGTTGTTGCAGAATCAACGAAAAAAGCATGCCAAATTTAAAACAACGCAAAATCCCCAGCAAAATCCCCAATATAGGGGACTGATAACCACAGCAGTTGAGTCCCATAGTGCTCAGAGCCATTTGAACAATTTGAACCCCAATATAGGCAAACTTTTACGGAAGTTCGAAAAATAGCGCGTACTTCAATGCTAGATGCCTTCATTAATTTCCACAACGAAATTCTGTCTCGAATTCCGGCAGAAAACCCAAACAGATTCTGGTCAAATATGAGGCACACCGGTGGCAAGACGCAATCAATACCTTCACAGCGCGATAACAACGGTGAAGTCACTGATGTCAGTGCCACTAAAGCAGAATTATTAAACAGGGTTTTCCGAAAAGAAGACGAAGCAAATTTTCCTGAATTCCAATCAAGGACAACTGCCAAGATGAGAAACATAGAACCAGATATCCTCGGTGTAACAAACAGCTTAAATCACTTAGTAAAGGCAATGCCTCCGGTCCAGATTGTATACCAGGCAGGTTCCTCACACAGTATGTTGATAAAATAGCTCCATATTTAGCGATTATATACAACGGCTCGTTCACAGAAAGATCCAGACCTAAAGACTGGAAAATTGCTCAAGTCACACCAATACACAAAAAGGGAAGTAGGAGTAATCCGCTGAATTACGGGCCTAAATCACTAACGTCAGTTTGCAATATGATTTTAGAACATATAGGCCTACTGTATTGGAACATTATGAAGTAACACGAAGAAAACGATTTATTGACATACAGTCAGCACAGATTCAGAAAATATCGTTCTTGTGAAACACAACTAGCTCTTTATACTCATGAAGTAATAAGTGCTATCGACAGAGGATGTCACATTGATTCCACGTTTTCAGATTTCCAGAAGCCTTCGACATCGTTTCTCACAAGCGTCTTCTACATCTTCTAAATCTACGTCTTCTAACCACACTGCATGCGTACGGGTTATTGCCACAGCTGTGCGACTGGATTCGTGATTTCCTGTCAGAAGGGTCACAGTTCGTAGTAATAGACGGAAAGTCATCGAGTAAAACAGAAGTAGTATCCGGCGTTCCCCAAGGAGGTGTTATAGGCCCCCTATTGTTCTTGATCTATATTAACGACGTAGGAGACAATCTGAGTAGCCGTATTAGACTGTTTGCAGATGATGCTGCCATTTACCGTCTTGTAAAGTCATCAGATGGTCAAAACGACTTGCAAAACGATTTAGATAACATATCTGTATGGTGCGAAAAGTGGCAATTAAGCCTGAATAAAAAAGGAAAAGTGAAGTTATTCACATGAGTACTAAAAGAAATCAGCTAAATTTCGATTATGCGATAAGTCACACAAATCTGAGGGCTGCAAATTCAACTAAATACTTAGGGATTACGCTTACAAATAACCTAAATTGGAACGATCGCATAGATTATATTGTGCGTAGAGCAAACCAAAGACTGCGATTAATTGTCAGAACACTTAGAAGGTTCAAATGGCTCTGAGCACTATGGGACTTAACGTCTGAGGCCATCAGTCCCCTAGAGCTTAGAACTACTTAAACCTAACTAACCCAAGGACATCACACACATCCATGCCCGAGGCAGGATTCGAACCTGCGACCGTAGTGGTCACTCGGTTCCAGCCCGTAGCGCCTAGAACCACTCGGCCACACACTTACAAGGTGCATCAGTTCTACCAAAGAGACTGCTTACACTACGTTTGTCCGCCCTAGTCTGGAGTATTACTGTGCTATGTGGGATCCGCATCAGGTGGGACTGACGGATGACATCGAAAAAGTACAAAGAAGGGCAGCTCCTTTTGTATTATCGCGAAATAGGGAAGATAGTGTCACAGGCTTATTTCACTAGGGGTAAGATAGATACTGCCTACAGAAAAATTAAAGAGACCTTTGGAGAAAAGAGGACAACTTGTATGAATGTTAAGAGCTCAGATGGAAACCCAGTTCTAAGCAAAGGAGGGAAAGCAGAAAGGTGGAAGGAGTATATAGAGGGTCTATACAAGGGCAATGTACTTGAGGACAATATTATGGAAATGGAAGAGGATGTAAATGAAGACGAAATGGGAGATACGATACTGCGTGAAGAGTTTGAGAGAGCACTGAAAGAACTGAGTCGAAACAAGGCCCCCGGAGTAGACAACATTCCATTGGAACTACTGACGGCCTTAGGAGAGCCGGTCCTGACAAAACTCTACCATCAGGTGAGCAAGATGTATGAGACAGGCGAAATACATTCAGACTTCAAGAAGAATATAATAATTCCAATCCCAAAGAAAGCAGATGTTGACAGATGTGAAAATTACCGAACTATCAGTTTAATAAGTCACAGCTGCAAAATACTAACGCGAATTCTCTACAGACGAATGGAAAAACTAGTAGAAGCCGACCTCGGGGAAGATCAGTTTGGATTCCATAGAAATGTTGGAAGACGTGAGGCAATACTGACCCTACGACTTATCTTAGAAGATAGATTAAGGAAGGGCAAACCTACGTTTCTAGCATTTGTAGACTTAGAGAAAGCTTTTGACAATGTTGACTGGAATACTGTCTTTCAAATTCTGAAGGTGGCACTGGTAAAATACAGGGAGCGAAAGGCTATTTACAATTTGTACAGAAACCAGATGGCAGTTATAAGAGTCGAGGGACGATCTGTATATTGAGCAAGCATTGAAGGAAACAAAAGAAAAATTCGGAGTAAGTATTAAAGTCCATGGAGAAGAAATAAAAACTTTGAGGTTCGCCGATGACATCGTAATTCTATCAGAGACAGCAAAGGACTTGGAAGAGCAGTTGAACGGAATGTATAGTGTCTTGAAAGGAGGATATAAGATGTGACTTCTGAAATTTTCCCGGCGTATTTGTTCTTCTAATAATTTCCGGGTATGCAGCCGGATCCCGTCGACATTCTGCCACGATATTTCGGCCCAGAGACGTCCGGCCAACATCAGGTGAGTACACAACTACTGAAGAGCCCAGGTGCAGTCGCGGTATTTATGCCGATTCTCGCACACGTGTTGACATGCGCGGCATAGCCGAGTTGTACGTGCTGCCCTCGGTGGTGAAAGTAAAAGATCATCTAGTCATTGAGTATCGAATGACGCTGTCTATTCTGCTGTGAATGTATAATTTTAATAACAGGATTCCAATTTTTATCCAGTCGAAAGCCGTTGTCACGATTTATAAGATTATCGGCAAGACGTATTTCCACTGATTCCTTGATTACGGAATCCCAAAATCCGGAAACCGGAGCTAAAATTTTTGTTCCATTGTATTCCATTGAATGTCCCAATGAAATACAGTGCTCTGCTACTGCCGATTTTGAGGGTTGCCGCAGACGGGTGTATCTTTCATGTTCTGTACATCGTTCATGGACAGTTCTTGTCGTCTGGCCAATATATGCAGAGCCAGATTCACAGGGAATTTTGTAGACGCCTGCTTTCTTCAGTTGTAAATCGTCTTTAACGGATCCAACCAGGGCCCGGTTCTTTGCTGGTGGACGGAACATAACCTTGATTTTATTCTTCTTCAGTAATCGGCCTATTTTCGACGACACATTCCCGGCGTATGGAAGAAACGCAGTTGATTTAAAGTCGTCATCAGCGTCCTCAGTGCGCTGCTTCTTGTTATGACAGTTGCGCATGGCCTTTCTTATTTGGCGTGAAGTGTAGCCTTTCTCTTTAAAAACCTTCTCCAAGTGTTCTAATTCTGCGTGGAGGTTTTCATCGTCCGATATTACATGCGCGCGATGTATTAAGGTACTGAGAACACCGGCTGTTTGTGCTGGGTGGTGGCAGCTTGACGCCTGGAGATACAGATCTGTTGTGAGTCGGTTTCCTGTACACAGAATGTCCTAATGACCCATCATTTTTACGGCATACTAGCACGTCTAGAAATGGTAAAGTGCCATCTTTTTCAATCTCCATCGTGAATTAGATGTTCTCATGTAACGAGTTTAAGTGATGTCTCCCTGCGGATAATGCAGACGAAATTCGACGTGAATCTTGCCGAACGTTGTTGAAATGTGCGCCACAACGGAGTAACATCTCGCCAGCTGAAAGAGCTGCTCTCCGCAGCCTCAGAGAAGATACTAGCACAGTCGTACTGCCTGCGGATAAGGGTAACGCCACAGTTCTTCTGACAAGGGAAGCCTACAACGAGAAGATATATTGTCAGCTAAATGATTCCACGTACCGCAGAATTGAAAAGGACCCGACAAGCCGAATATCAAGGAAAACTGCTACCCTTTTGAACGACTGTTCTCTACCTGAACAAGTTATCAAGAGATTGAGACCACACAATGCAGTACCACCAAGACTCTACGGTCTTCCCAAGATACACAAGGATGGTGCCCCACTACGATTAATAGTGAGTAATATTGGTGCTGCCACCTATTCTACAGCAAAATATCTGGCCTCACTACTAAAGCCGTATGTGGGTAAGTGTTGCCACCATATACGTAATTCCGAGGATTTTGTCAGTCGCTTGAAGGAAGTTAAACTTAGCAGCTCGGATTTATTAGTCAGCTTTGATGTGGTCTCACTATTTACCAAAGTGCCTTTAATGGAATCGTTACATCTTATTGGTAACTTATTCAGTGCAGAAATGACGGCCTTGTTTGAACATATACTCTCCTCAACGTACTTTTTATTCAATGACGAATTCTTTGAACAAACAGACGGCGTCGCCATGGGCAGCCCTTTGTCCCCTGTGGTAGCGAATCTCTTTATGGAGGAATTTGAGGAGGAAGCACTTGTGTCTGCTGTCTTAAAGCCTACGGTCTTCTGGCGGTACGTAGATGATACTTTTGTTGTATGGCCTCATGGCAGACAGGAACTGGAGAAATTCCTTCACCATTTAAACTCTTTACATGAGAACACCAAATTCACGATGGAGATTGAAAATTACCATTTCTAGACGTGCTAGTATGCCGTAAAATGATGGGTCATTAGGACATTCTGTGTACAGGAAACCGACTCACACAGATCTCTATCCCCAGGCGTCAAGTTGCCGCCACCCAGCACAAACAGCCGGTGTTCTCAGTACCTTAATACATCGAGCGCATGTAATATGGGACGATGAAAACCTCCACGCAGAATTAGAACACTGGGAGAAGGTTTTTAAAGAGAATGGCTACACTTCACGCCAAGAATAAAATCAAGGTTATGTTCCGTCCACCAGCAAAGAACCGGGCCCTGGTTCGATCCGTTAAAGACGATTTACAACTGAAGAAAGCAGGCGTCTACAAAATTCCCTGTGAATCTGGCTCTGCATATATTGGCCAGAGGACAAGAACTGTCCATGAACGATGTACAGAACATGAAAGGTACACCCGTCTGCGGCAACCCTCAAAATCGGCAGTAGCAGAGCACTGTATTTCATTGGGACATTCAATGGAATACAATAGGACAAAAATTTTAGCTCCGGTTTCCGGATTTTGGGATTCCGTAATCAAGGAATCAGTGGAAATACGTCTTGCCGATAATCTTATAAATCGTGACAACGGCTTTCAACTGGATAAAAATTGGAATCCTGTTATTAAAATTATACATTCACAGCAGAATAGACAGCGTCATTCGATACTCAATGACTAGATGATCTTTTACTTTCACCACCGAGGGCAGCACGTACAACTCGGCTATGCCGCGCATGTCAACACGTGCGCGATAATCGGCATAAATACCGCGACTGCACCTGGGCTCTTCAGTAGTTGTGTACTCACCTGATGATGGCCGGACGTCTCTGCGCCGAAATATCGTGGCAGAATGTCGACGGGATCCGGCTGCATACCCGGAAATTATTAGAAGGATATAAGATTATCATCAACAAAAGCAAAACGAGGATAATGGAATGTAGTCGAATTAAGTCTGGTGATCCTGAGGGAATTAGATTATGAAGTGAGACGCTTAAAGTAGTAAAGGAGTTGTGCTATTTGGGGAGCAAAATCACTGATGATGGTCGAAGTAAAGAGGATATAAAATGTAGACTAGCAATGGCAAGGAAAGCGTTTCTGAAGAAGAGAAATTTGTTAACATCGAGTATAGATTTAAGTGTCAGGAAGTCATTTCTGAAAGTATTTGTATAGAGTGTAGCCATGTATGGAAGTGAATTATGGACGATAAATAGTTTGGACAAGAAGAGAATAGAAGCTTTTGAAATGTGGTGTTACAGAAGAATGCTGAAGATTAGATGGGTATATCACTTAACTAATGAGGAAGTATTGGACCGGATTGGGGAGAAGAGAAGTTTGTGGCACAACTTGACCAGAAGAAGGGATCGGTTGGTAGGACATGTTCTGAGGCATCGAGGGATTACCAATTTCGTATTGGAGGGTAGCGTGGACGGTAAAAATCGTAGAGGGAGACCAAGAGATGACTATACTAAGCAGATTCAGAAGGATGTACGTTGCAGTAAGTACTGGGATATGAAGAAGCTTGCACAGGATAGAGTAGCATGGAGAGCTGCACCAAACCAGTCTCAGGACTGAAGAACACAACAACAACAACGACAACAACAACAGTGTCACAGACATGATACGTGATTTGGAGTGGCAATCATTAAAACACAGGCGTTTTTCGTTGCGACGAAATCTTCTCATGAAATTTAAATCACCACTTTTCTCCTCCGATTGCGAAAACATTCTGTTGGCACCTACCTACATAGGGAGAAATGATCATCACGATAAAATAAGAGAAATCAGGGCTCACACAGAAAAATTTAAGTGCTCGCTTTTCCCGTGTGCCGTTCGAGAGTGGAACAGTAGAGAGACAGCATGAAGGTGGTTCATTGAACCCTCTGCCAAGCACTTTACTGTGAATAGCAGAGTAATCACGTAGATATAGATGTAAATGCACGCGGTGTAGAGCATAACATAAACACCCCCTGTTCTGAACTGCTTCCAAGCAACGCGAGGAAACGGATAGCTGTATACAAACATCCAGTGCGGATCCAAACAAACACATTGAGCCGACTGAAGGCGTGCCTTCGGACTTGCCGTCACCCATTCCTCAGAAAGGACTTTCACATAATGCTTACAGCCATGACTCGCCAACTTCACCTTCTTCTATGAAACTGCGGACGACTACACGATGGCAAAATAAAGTTAAACCAAGTGACTCCGTGTCTAGGAGTAAGTGAAAAAGTAAAGTCAGCCCAGAAACTGGTACAAAAACTGCGGATGTAGGTTCGAAGCCCGACAGTGAGATGGACTGGGCTTCCAACGCTTCCCAACACCCTTACGTCTCTCACGATCATGAGTCTAACTTATAAGTCTTTGTCCCTGAACATTAATAGAGTTAGGACAGATTTGAAATTAGAAATGCTACGGCAGTTTATATATGAGTCCGACGCTGTTACAGGAAGTGTCTGTCTTAAGTTTTCATGTATCAGGATTTACCACAATCGTTAACACCACGGCGGACGAGAGTACAGGTATGGCCATTCTATCACGAGAAGGAATCTCAGTGAGCAATTTCGAAATTTTGGGACTCTGGTAGAGGCATAGCTTTCAAAATTTTTGATGTCACCGTCGTCAATATCTATGCTCCACCTGGAACGGCTCTAAAATCAGAAAGAGCTAAATTCTTTAAACAAGACATCATCAATTTGTTACGCCCAATTCATAATTACTGGTGATTTTAGGGTGTGTGATCCGCAGGAAAGATCAATCACCAAACATCTGTTGCTGTGGGGAACTACATGATCTGGTGCCTCACCTGCAGCTGAAGGATGCGTGGGAACTGAAATTTCCTACCCTAGTAAAGTACACGTACCGCATGTAGCAGTCTAGACTGTTTGTACATCTCTGAGAACACTTGCCAAAACATGTTCTGGACGCCGATGTCATTGCGGCTACTTTCTTCGACCGCTGCGCCCTCTGTGTCACGATAAATCTGACCATACAGCACACGAAATGGCATAGGACTCCAATGGAGCCTAAATGTTTCTCTTCTCCCTGATGCCGCGCTACGGGATGTCATCACAGCGACATCGATGGATTGTCTCAAGCAGTGCTGCAGATATCAGAGCAACATAGCCTGGTGGAATGTTGTGGTCAAATTGAAAATGAGATCATCATTAAAAAACTACAGTTGGCAGCGGGCGCAAGATGTCAAACGCACGATTGATTTTTACCGGACAGTTCTGCGAGAGTTGTATGCGACAATGTCACCAACCGACACGCAGCTGGCGACCATCAAACAAATAAAGGCGAAGCTTATAGGCATAAAGCGAACGCAGCTTGAAGGACTGAAGATCAGATCGAAATCAAAATCCCTTCAAGAGGACGAAATTACATCGCTGTATCACCTCATAAGACATCGTGCCAATCGCAAGCGAGCTTTGATCAGGGAGCTGGACACAGATGATAGAATCCGTTTGACCGGCACTTCACGGATCTGTACTCGCTATTCGATACACTTGATGATGGCGGAGGCGAGATCGTTTGTGCTCTGCCCACCGTAGTCATACCTGCGGAGAACTCGGCTGTCGTAGACGATTTTGCTCCAGACGAGGTCCTTGAACTGATTTATGTCTCGCCATCGAATAAATCCCCTGGTCCTGACGGATTGCCACAGGTTTTTTTTTTTTTTTTTTTTTTTTTGCTCATCTGGACCATAATCGGACACGCATTTACGGACGTTTTCTATGAAATGATGTGAGGGAGTGACGTGCCGGGCGAAATGAAGGAAGGTAAGATTGTATTGACACCAAAAAGCAAACACCGAAAAACCTTAGATATCTTCCGACCGATTACTTTACTCCATTTTGATTACAAAACCTTTGCGAGAGCACTCAATAGCAGATTGTCTCCATTAATGAAGCAAGTGATTAACAACCATCGATCATGCTTACCTTGTCTGTTCACGTATGACGTCCCTTTCCGAATATAGAGATGTAATAGCCATAGCGTCAGTGACTAAAATGAACCTCGCATTGCTACTCATCGACTTTTGCAAGGGATTTGATCGTGTCCGCCGCGAATACCTCCAGCAGCTGTACGGTTTTGATCAACGGTTTATTAATGTCATGCAACATTTCGTCGCAGGCATTACAACCAAATTCAGCGTAAATGGACGGCTTATTGTGCTCATCGAGGTCCAAAGAGGAGTGCCGCAGGGCAGCCCTCTCTCCATGATGTTATTTGTCTTATCGCTAGAGCCACTCTTACGCTCTATTCATGACAAACTTGAAGGCCATTCGATCGCCGGGACGTCCTTCGTGGTTCGTGCTTACGCCGACGACGTCGGAGTGTTACTGCGCAACGACGGAGACGTATCCACCCTAAAGACCGCGGTTGGCGAGTACTGTCTTTCCGGTGGAAAGCTCAATGCCGACAAATGCACCTTTGTCAACATTCGGGGATTCCACCCAACTATTGTACCTTTGGCGAAGCTTGTCGAAGCCCACTACACATTGGGGATGATTATCGACAAATGCTCGCTAAAAATGAATGCAAAAAATGGGAAGCAGTTTGCCAATAAAATGCAAGGTGCCATCTGTGAAAACGATTGGCGGTCTGTTGACATTCTCCAACGCATAAGACTCCTCAGCAGTTATATATTCAGTAAAGCCCAAATATTTCCAGTCCACAAGCTGCAGGCCAAACACGTGATGAAAACCTCTACCAGATTTTTCCGGCAAGGGCATCTGTTCAAAGTGAAATACACCACATTGACGTCTTCCAGACAGGCCGGCGGACTCAACATGCCTGACATTAACCGAAAGTGTACGACGTTATTTATTACACGAATCACCCACTTGTTGGACAAGGAACCTCTCAGCGTAACAAGTTGACTCTTCCGAACCTTAGAACCCACCGATATGCACCCACCCTTTGATCTAGGTAAAATACATTACAAACTACGACATGTTGAAACCTTCCCGTCTCCTCTATACCTCTCTTGTTACGCTACATTCCGTTTTACCATAAACTATGAAACCTTTCCTTAGAATTTCTATCTCTTGCTTCATAATAACAAATGAAATCTTCGCTTTGAAATTTATTCTCTTTCTCAATCTTCGCATACAAATTTAATTGCTACTTTTTAAAAGTGATTTTCGGATTATTTCGACGAAACCTAGAATGTGTCGTCGTCGTGGCCCTCAGTCGTTACCTGCAATAACCCACAACTGTTCCTCACCTTTTTTACTGTTACTGGATCGCCATGACTGCTACATCGAACTGCGACAGGAATATAATTACTCTGGTTTACTATAATCTATTAACTGCTGGTGGGCTGTCATAATACGTGGCTGTATTTATTATCAAAGCTGACGTTATTCTTTAATAAGAAAGCTGACGTCATTCTTTAATTAATTTGACTCAAGTTACGTAATTCATAGTTACACTTTTTCTTGACAACAATAAAATTTTTTGCAAACTTTTACGTTGATGGTTTTTAGGATGGATTATAATTAGACATGCAATATTGCTGGCAAAAGTTAATTATATTTTGATTGAAATTATTTTACAAACGTTCAAATAGGACTTACTTTTTACAATAATCTTACAACTTGCAATGCGCAAACATACCTTCAATAGTGTTGAGTTCCTCAAAAAATTAATTCAGTGATAATAGTTCCTCTTATTATAATAGTTAGCTGATGTCTCTGTACATCCGTTTATAATCTCTTGTAAATCATAGCTGGCATGCACACCGCTCCTCTCAACCTCTCGCTTCAGACCTGCTACCGACTCGCTTCTCTTCTCGCTTACTGCTGACTTCCTACGAACGCTAAAGTGCGGTCTCTCCTGCCAACAATGCTTTCTGGTGGACACAATCCCTGGCACCATTACAAAAACGTATCAATGCGCGGTCTTTCCCGCTCTTTTCTTAAAATGTATCCATACGTGGTCTCTTCCGCCGTTTTTAAAATTATATCAATTTGCGGTCTCTCTTGTCTACAACACTTTGGTGCAGACATTCCCTGCTGCAACAATTATTTCCAACATGACGAATGTTAATTATTCCACCTTAATCCTATTAATAAAATATAAACATCTTTCATAAATTGTGATTTGACAATAGACAAGAGAAATATACACGTCTTACAATGTCAAGCAATTTTTTCTTGAAGTAAGCTATACAGATGAACATTATTTCACGCAGGATTTACCGACGACGCACCTGTTATTAAAAATATGGACATCTCCAGTAGTGCGGAATCCAATTGAACTTAAATACCCGAGTATTCATTGGAAAGCAGTTTGGGACAACGTACGTTTAAACGTCCACACGATGGCATCGATATGGTATAAAGTGACAAACGATGTTATCCCCACTAATGAACGGTTGCATAGAATACGCTATGTGGAGCTGTCAAATGCGTCCGCTGTGGTGTGGTCGACACCTTACGCCATCGCTTCACTTGTGGCGGTCATCTCATTAACTGTAAATGGGTGCAGCAGAGGCTGGGCCTGATTACCCGCAGCAGCCCATCCAGCCGCTGCACCGACATCCCGCTCTGGCCGGACGCGAAACATTTTCCCGCTACCAAGAACAACACCGTGATGAGGTTCTTAGGGCACTGTGTGACATATACCATCTTCCACAATAGTGAAGATAATTTCATCAGTTTCGAGGCTTATATGAGAACGGCAGCCGGCCGGTTTGACCGAGCGGTTCTAGGCGCTTCAGTCTGGAACTGTGCGACCGCTACGGTCGCAGGTTCGAATCCTGCCTCGGGCATGGATGTGTGTAATGTCCTTAGGTTAGTTAGGTTTGAGTAGTTCTAAGCTCTAAGGGACAGATGACTTCAGATGTTAAGTCCCATACTGCTCCAAGCCATTTGAACCATTTTTGAGAACGGTATATTGGAAGATAACACTTTACCCAAATGTCAGGACGATGTTTGGTAACATGTTCGACGTAATTTTTGCAAAACAAGAAGTAGTGTAATTCTCGACGCTGGTAAGGGCACCAATGACATGCACAACGAAGTAGCGGACAAAATACAAAACAAATAAGGGGATCCATCTGTTCCCAAGACTGCTCCCAACTTCTCAACGGTGTTTCTTAACTTCATTATGCTGTTTTACTTACTTTATGTTGCCCGTGCATGTCTTTTTTTATTAGTTTGTTTGCTCCAACTGACTTTCTGTCAAGAACTAGGACGATTGTGAATCAATTGACAGAACTGCAATTCCAGTTAAGACATCATTTTTTTGTTGTTATTCTCCTTTAATATGTTTACGTTTTAGTTATATGTCTCTGTCTGGACTGGAGATGCTATTGTCAATTTAAAATATTTGTTAAGTTTTATAAGCTTAGAAGTGGCACTACGTATTTTAAAAATGTATTCTCCAGTTTATTGTAGGTCATAATCTGTGTTCTAACAGTTCAAGTACATCATTATTTTGTTATTGTACTTATGTTCATATTATGATTGTTTAATAAATTTGTTTGGAATAAAAAATAGTGCAACGGCCAAAGTAAGTGTCTGGGAAGGGAAGAACCCGGGTTCGAATCTAAAGGAAACCTATCAGATATTATTCTTCTCCTTTGTATTTTTCGGTATCTCAATTGATAGGGATATGAAACAAATATACTCGCTGCACCAAGAACATCTAATGAATGCAATTTTTCGACAGCTGTACTGTTTCTTACGAAGAGTCGGTGGAAAACAAACTGGGTTTAAGTTTAAAAATTAAATCGGGTGATGTTGAGGGAATTAGATTAGGAAATGAGACATTTAAAGTAGTAAATGAGTTTTGCTATTTGGAGAGCAAAATCACTGATGGTGGTCGAAGTACACAGGATATAAAATGTAGACTGGCAATGCCAAGGAAAGCGTTTCTGAAGAAGAGGAATTTGTTAACATCGAGTATATATTTAAATGTCAGGAAGTCGTTTCTGAAACTATTTGTGTGGAGTGTAGCCGTGTATGGAAGTGAAACAAGGACGATAAACAGTTTAGACAAGACGAGAATAGAAGCTTTTGAATTCTGGTGCTACAGAGGAATGTTACAGATTACATGGGTGGATCACATAACTAATGAGGAGGTACTGAATAGGACTGGGGAGAAGAGGAGTTTGTGGCACAACTTGACCAGAACAAGGGATCGGTTGGTTGAACATGTTCTCAGGCATCAAGGGATCGGAAATTTAGCATTGAAGGGCAGCGTGGAGGGTAAAAATCGTAGAGGGAGACCAAGAGATGAGTTACTAAGCAGATTCAGAAGGATGTATCTTGCAGTAAGTACTGGGAGATAAAGAAGATTTCACAGGATAGAGTAGCACGGAGAGTTGCATCAAACCAATCGCTGAAGTGAACACCACGACAACAAAAATGAAAGTCGTTGCTTACATTTGGTGCAGAAGGACCAATTCTTGTGGGACATTTCGTGATGGCTGGATAATGGCTTGCAACACTGTTGCAGAGTAACTATTTGATCAAGTTCCTCCGTGATAGCTCTTTCCAATTCTGACGTACTTGGTACTTGAAAAACATTTCGGTGTAATGATTCGGCATTTTTTAATGTTAAAAATTACCTGCGTACATCTGAAAATTTACCACGTTTTCGGTAATAATTTAAAAGAAAGCACATCTCGATATATTTTCTGGCTCTGGATTTATTTAGAATGGCATTTATTTCGTCCTCGGAAACGATCGTTGGACATCCTTGGTGAAGTCTAAACTATCACAGAGAGCGTGTGACTGGGATCTCCTGGCTGCATACACTAGAGGAATTGTTTTCTGTTGGTGAGATGTTACCGAGAAGAACTGCTTAGGGTTGACAGAAGGGACTCATCACCAACAGGCCTAAGAGACCACATTCCTTCCACAAACCGGCGACTCTATGTGAAATGTAACAGGGCTTCTAACACTCTTGCAGTTGTAAAACCAACCTGAAGCCTTATCAAACGGATAAGCCGTCGTTCTGACGCTCAAAATAATGAGAACGCTTTCTTAACAGGTTTACTTCATAGCTGGACAATTCTTCAGCTGAAATTAGGCACACTAGGACAGGGAAACGAGAGGTAGAGAATTCTTGAGGAAGAATCGCCTGGGGCTAGCACAGACATATTGCCAGCCAATGATAAGACGTTACGATGTCAGTTCAGTACTCTAGAAAAATAAGGAAGGAGTGAAGCGGATCATAAGTGGTGGACCGGATTGTGGAGGGACGCTTTATTTCCAGTAGAGTGACGACATTCTGAAATGTTATTCAGCATATTTTTTCTGTCGAGTCACACTTTCTGCAGAGTGATGAAGGAGACTTCGCAGAGGAAGGTAAGTGTTAGACATCCTGTTGACAACGAAGTCATTAGAGACGGACCTCAAGCAAGGATTAGGAAAGGATATGGAACGAAATCCGCCCTGCCTTTGAAGGAAACCATCCCAGTATCTGCCCCAAGCGATGTAGAAGAATCACGGAAAGCCGTATTTTATATGGTGAGTTCAGCTTGCTAACCGCTGTGCCACCTCGCTCAATATGAGACTTGATGATAATCTTTTCGACAGATTTTGTTTTGGGCTTCATGTCAAGATTTGGGAGACAGGAGTTGGTTTGTACTACCCCGTTGGCGCTGATCGGATCCTAAAAGACTTCTGTTTTCTCTGTGCTGTTTTGGTTCCTGCTCAAGGCTTTACTTGATTCATCCCAGACCAATGCTTATCTTCATGACCTTCCGACTCCATCCCCTTTTGTGAAGCCACCGTTCCGCCTCTCATCCGACGGTCCTTTAGCAGTCTAATCCAGTTCCTATCCGTGTTCTGACACTGCTACTAACCTGTCATTCTTGTGCTCACCATCATCCAGTTACAGTCCTATTCCTTGGGTGGCGCCTATGTAATCTGGCGGCACATGAAACTTCACAGCAGCCAGAGCTGTGCCTTCGCAGCGCGACTACCTGAATGACGAACGTGTCGGCTGTTAAGAAGCATAAACAGTAGACGATTGAACAGAGAAGAAACGTTGTCTCGAGTGACGAATCACGGTACACAATGTGTCGATCCGATGGCAGGGCGTGGGTATAGAGAATGCCGGGTAAACGTCATCTGCTAGCGTGTGTAGTGCCAGAAGTAAACTTCGTAGGTGGTGATGTTATGGTGTAGTGGTGTTTTTCATGGAGGGGGTCTTGCGCCCCTTGTTGTTTTGCGTGGCACTATCACAGCACAGGCCTACTTGATGTTTTAAACATCTTCTTGCTTCCCACTGTTGAAGGGCAAATTCGGGGTTCGTGATTGTATCTTTCAACAAGATCGAGCACCTGTTCATAATGCAGCGCGTGTAGCACAGTGGTTACACGACAATAAAATCCCTCTAAAGTACTGGCCTGCACAGAATCCTGACATGAATCCTATTGAACCCCTTTCGGATGATTTGGAACGCCGACTTAGTGCCAGGCCTCACCGACCGACACCGATACCTCTCATCAGTGCAGCACTCCGTGAAGAAGGGAGTTCCACTCCCCAAGAAACCTTCCAGCACCTGACTGAACGTATGCCTGCGGGAATGGGAACTGTCATGAAGATTAAGGGTGGGCCAACAACATATTGAATTCCAGCATTACCGATGGACGGCGTTACGAACCTGTAGGTCATTTTCATCCAGGTGTCCGGATACCGTTGATCACATATTGTATAAGGATGTCTCTTGTATTTTGTTGTTTTAAACATAGTTCTGATATTCCTTTCTGTGTTCACCTCTCTCTACGATGTTTTCATACATCTATTGAAGAGTTTGCTTTTGAACTGGTTAATGACTTAAGGCTGGTATAGAGCAGATCAATAAATTAATCAATTTTTCCCCACATATAAAATTCACAAAAATTTTTTTCACGTTTACCATAACACACACTTTCGACCCCCACGTTCAACTGCCTGGCTTTATCCGTTTCTTTCCATATAGTTCCATTTACTTTATTAACTTCTTCCGCGTGTTTCAAATTTTCGTAGATCTACAGGGCTGTTATTTTAAAAATTATTCCCAGGTTTACCAACAGGAACGCATATTATCTTGAGTGACATAATGCGTTTTGTGCCAACAGATTCCGTAAATGTATCCTTCAAAGGGTGATGTAGGAGGACTTCTGTCTTTCATTTGACACTTTTCTAAAAAAGTGTTTTGGAGGTATTCAGTCATTTCAGTGAGGCACAACGTCAAAATAACTTCAGCAGTGAACACATGGTGTGTCGTGGGCCGATCACTCTTTTTTTTTAAATAATTGAATAGCCACGATCGCTTCAATATCGTTTACTAGATGACCGGTTTCAGCAGTCTGATGGTGTTATCATCGGATCTGTGAAGGTATAACATAACAGGTTCGAGGGAGGGCTTACATGAGTTAACTATATACGTTACAATTACACTCCTGGAAATTGAAATAAGAACACCGTGAATTCATTGTCCCAGGAAGGGGAAACTTTATTGACACATTCCTGGGGTCAGATACATCACATGATCACACTGACAGAACCACAGGCACATAGACACAGGCAACAGAGCATGCACAATGTCGGCACTAGTACAGTGTATATCCACCTTTCGCAGCAATGCAGGCTGCTATTCTCCCATGGAGACGATGGTAGAGATGGTGGATGTAGTCCTGTGGAACGGCGTGCCATGCCATTTCCACCTGGCGCCTCAGTTGGACCAGCGTTCGTGCTGGACGTGCAGACCGCGTGAGACGACGCTTCATCCAGTCCCAAACATGCTCAAAGGGGGACAGATACTGAGATCTTGCTGGCCAGGGTAGTTGACTTACACCTTCTAGAGCACGTTGGGTGGCACGGGATACATGCAGACGTGCATTGTCCTGTTGGAACAGCAAGTTCCCTTGTCGGTCTAGGAATGGTAGAACGATGGGTTCGATGACGGTTTGGATGTACCGTGCACTATTCAGTGTCCAATCGACGATCACCAGAGGTGTACGGCCAGTGTAGGAGATCGCTCCCCACACCATGATGCCGGTGTTGGCCCTGTGTGCCTCGGTCGTATGCAGTCCTGATTGTGGCGCTCACCTGCACGGCGCCAAACACGCATACGACCATCACTGGCACCAAGGCAGAAGCGACTCTCATCGCCGAAGACGACACGTCTTCATTCGTCCCTCCATTCACGCCTGTCGCGACACCACTGGAGACGGGCTGCACGATGTTGGGGCGTGAGCGGAAGACGGCCTAACGGTGTGCGGGACCGTAGCCCAGCTTCATGGAGACGGTTGCGAATGGTCCTCGCCGATACCCCAATAGCAACAGTGTCCCTAATTTGCTGGGAAGTGGCGGTGCGGTCCCCTACGGCACTGCATAGGATCCTACGGTTTTGGCATGCATCCGTGCGTCGCTGCGGTTCGGTCCCTGGTCGACGGGCACTTGCACCTTCCGCCCACCACTGGCGACAACATCGATGTACTGTGGAGACCTCACGCCCCACGTGTTGAGCAATTCGGCGGTAAGTCCACCCGGTCTCCCGCATGCCCACTATACGCCCTCGCTGAAAGTCCGTCAATTGCACATACGGTTCACGTCCACGCTGTCGCGGCATACTACCAGTGTTAAAGACTGCGATGGATCTCCGTATGCCACGGCAAACTGGCTGACACTGACGGCGGCGGTGCACAAATGCTGCGCAGCTAGCGCCATTCGACGGCCAACACCGCGGTTCCTGGTGTGTCCGCTGTGCCGTGCGTGTGGTCATTGCTTGTACAGCCCTCTCGCAGTGTCCGGAGCAAGTATGGTGGGTCTGACACACCGGTGTCAATGTGTTCTTTTTTCCATTTCCAGGAGTGTATTACAGAACCACATACCTGAATCGTGGATTAACATTTATAAAACCACATGGACATCATGACACATGAGGCAGACCATCTGATAAACATTATTGTCACAACCAATAAAAATAATAAAAATACTGCTCTCGTGGTCGTTCCTTCCATAAAATATAAAACTGAAGTAACCAGATGAGTCAATCACTGCTCACCTAACAGCGGTCGGCATCATCACTGCCCTATTCTGCGCAGGCTTACCTGCTGTGAGTCTAGCGGTTCACGACCGGCCACCAGATAGCGCTATCCAAGCAGCGCACACACAGTCCCACGGTATAACCACTCATTGCTACTAAAACATAACTTTACTATAACTGCTTGTCACATACACATGCAAAGCCCACATTTGCGCATACGTTTCCTGTACATACTATAATCACTATAAAGTACGTCAATTACGAAGTAAAAGCATCTGAGGCACAGACATCATCTATTAGCACCTTACAAAACTACATATTATAATTTACCTTTATTCGTATAAGGAGGTCGGGAATATGCACACAGGAAGCTTATAACACTACCGTCTGCTACTGCTACCATAAACTTTAAGATTGTGAAATAAAACTATCTTGTTACAGCAGTTATGATATAACGCTACAGAGCAGTGTTACCCTCTGAGAGGAATTTTGTCACGTTATCCATGTTGTACCTAACGGAGGTGGGTTATCGGAAACGAAAGTCAGAACTGCGTAAATTTTTAAACGGTAACAAACAATATTTAACCTATCCACACTGTTTAAAGGATAAATAAAACGGTCGCCAGCCTAATTAAGCAAGAGTATGATTAACATTCTTGTTTAAGAAATTAGGTATGAGTAACTTTAACGTACAAACACAACTTATATTTTGCCACACGATAGTGCAATGAACTCTGACATATGCATATGTTCACGGTAAGACTGGAAGTTCACAGAGCGGAACAACTAGTTGCAAAAATATAGAAGATAACGAACCACACTATTACTTTCAGTGCTTATTCAAACCGAATAGTCTTTACAACATTACTATTAATATTCACTGTAGAATCATTAATTGGACGTAGGTTCAGTATTATCGTTCAAACATTTTCCTAACTGACATGAAATTATGAATGTGATTCACTGCAAAATTATGAACTGGTCACAGGTTAAATATCTCTCAACTAAATACTATTCTATTTAGGATGAAAGTTAAATGGAAATCACTAACAAGATATTTCTCACTGTCGTTTGAATAAAGAAATTATTGTTTTCATAAATAGTGGTCTTCCCGTTACTCGTTACCTAACATTAAAACAATAGACAAACTATGGTCCTGTTATACTATTAATATGCACTTCCAATGCACAAGAGAGACAAACACTCAGCAAATATGAATATATAACTATCCACTATTGCAGTTTTCCACTTTTACGGCAGTGAGACACAATGTTGACAAATTTACAACAAACTGACTCACCTTTTTAAATTTGCTACAAGAAGCAATGTGATCATTTACTAAGCAAAACTTTTTAAGCCACAGTTTTATGAACTTTTAATCTTTAAAAGAAACAGCAAATTGTCTTTATTACCACAGTCTGCTACTTTCAAGTAAATGATTAAATAGGAGACTTTGAAAGTCCACACAACTTTAAATTAGACTGTTTCCATCCCTGGGAGGCTTCAATTTTTCCACAAACTATGACGCTTGGTAATCATAGTTCAAATGGTGAGGAACCTGAGAGGTGTTGTGATAGGGAAAAAAATTAAGTTAGGTACATAAATTTAGTTATAAGTTACCTTATATTAGTGCACACTAAAACATCCAATAAGCTTATCCTTCACTGCACGTTATTATAGTATTCCGTTACAGTGATTGCGCAATATGGTGGCAACTGCATGTTGGTAGGTTGATTTGCAGGCAGAATTGCTGGACTCTGTCCCTTCTTGGTGGCGTTGATGAATACCAATTCCAGAATCGTTCCAGTTATTTATCCATCCATCTGAGGCATTGGAAAGCGGCAGAAAAAACCTCACTCGGAACCAGCACACTATATAACTTTTACATGGCAGTGAACAGTTTTATAGTTCGTTCCCGACTGACTCTTGTTCCAACTTTTCTACCTAGGCCAGACACAATTTGCGCGCGCTACGTAGTTCCGTTCCCGAGGAGAACTACACTACCTCTTACACACAGAATAACTAAGAATCCTAAGTGAAGGCCAGCAATTTACATAACAGCAAACAATCATTTTAAATGAAACATATCATTTGTAGTTCTAAACAAAATTATTTAAACAAATTCCAAATGCATGCAGTAAGTTTTATCCTCCTTCTTTTGAGACAAAGAATATAAATGACAGATATACTACATTGCATAGAATCAAACCATGATATCAAAGATATTACAAAGAAAGCAGTATACAATTTTGTGCTATCGATGCAATCAAACAACATTTACAGAAGCTCAACGATGTAACATTAAATGAAACAAGTGCAGAATAAATCAGTAGAGAATTAGAGCTATGGTGTTACAAGCTGTTCATAAAACGACTTAGGTACAATGTGACGAGCGATTAAAACCTGTATGCTGGGATTTACATGTCTAGGCACTATTGTCTTAGATATTGTAAGCTTTAAAAAAAGAACCTATTAACTTGCTATAAAGTCTCTCACCATCTATACATTCGTTATGAGCAAGGTACGAATCAACTACGAAAACCTATATAGGCACATGGAATTACGGAATGCCAGGTCAGAAGCAAACCGAAGGGCACAGGAACAGTGGAGAAAATGACATGCAGACCAAGATGCAAAGTAACTCCACGTTCGCTCCCATCAGAATGGCACTCGTTTCGTTTTATGTTATACCTTCACAGACCCGGTGTTGGCTTCTTCAGAGTGCTGAAACCGATCATCTAGTAAACAATATTGAAGCGATCAATTATTTTAAAAATAACTTGATTCTGATTACCACTTTTACTAAAATATTATTTTGAAGTACTATTAATTAATGAAATTGATGGATATGCATACAATCATTTGATAATTCTTTACTCACAAAACATTCAAATTTAGTTTCGTAAGCCTCTGATCAGTCGGAATCGTTTGATCACACAATACTCTCTATATTTTTCATTTTGCTATTTTACTAATGAGTGTCGTTTTTATATGTTTTTTATCATTTCGTTATTGTCACAATTTGTATACACGATAAAGTGTCAATTTCTGATGGACTCCAAATGCCATTTACACGGACTGAAAATGTCATGTAGAAGAACACAATTGTTCATATAACTGGTCATCAGCCTAATTTAAAGCTACATGAAACGTAATTCTGATAGTAAGGTACGCCGTACTTAAAACTTAGTGTTTGTTTACATTCATGGAATGACGTCATGGCCCATAGTATGAAAGTAGCTGGCTCATATGGCGGTGATTTTGTGTAGTTTTCTCCTAGTGTCAAGGTGGAACCACTGACGTAACAAATAAGTACAGTCTATTACACAAGTTTTTTGTTTGTTTGTTGTTGTGGTCTTCAGTCCTGAGACTGGTTTGATGCAGCTCTCCATGCTACTCTATCCTGTGCAAGCTTCTTAATCTTCCAGTACTTACTGCAACCTACATCCTTCTGAATCTGCTTAGTGTATTCATCTCTTGGTCTCCCTCTACGGTTTTTACCCTCCACGCTGCCCTCCAATGCTAAATTTGCGATCCCCTGATGCCTCAGAACATGTCCTACCAAATGGTGCCATCTTCTTGTCAAGTTGAGCCACAACCTCCTCTTCTCCCCAGTTCTTTTCAATACCTCCTCATTAGTTATGTGATCTACCCATCTAATCTTCAGCATTCTTCTTTAGCACCACATTTAGAAAGCTTCTATTCTCTTCTTGCCCAAACTATTTATCGTCCATGTTTAACTTCCATACATGGTTACAATCCATACAAATACTTTCATAAATGACTTCCTGACACTTAAATCTATACTCGATGTTAACAAATTTCTCTTCTTCAGAAACGCTTTCCTTGCCATTGCCAGTCTACATTTTATATTCTCTCTACTTCGACCATCATCAGTCATTTTGCTCCCTCAATAGCAAAACTCCTTTACTTCTTTAAGTGACTCATTTCTTAATCTAATTCCCTCAGCATCACCCGACTTAATTCGACCACATTGCATTATCCTCGTTTTGCTTTAGTTGATATTCATCTTATATCCTCCTTTCCGTTCAGCTGCTCTTCAAAGTCCTTCACTGTCTCTGACAGAATTACAATGTCATCGGCGAGCCTCAAAGTTTTTATTTCTTTTCCATGGATGTTAATACCTACTACGAACTTCTCTTTTGTTTCCTTTATTGCTTGCTCAATATACAGATTGAATAACATCGGGGACAGGCTGCAACCCTGTCTCACTCCCTTCCCAACCACTGCTTCCCTCTCGTGCACCTCGACTCTTACAATTGCCCATCCGGTGTCTGTACAAATTGTAAATAGCCTTTCATTCCCTGTATTTTACCCCTGCCACCTTTAGAATTTGCAAGAGAGTATTGCAGCCAACATTGTCAATAGCTTTCTCTAAGTCTACAAATGCTAAAAACGTAGGTTTGCCTTTCCTTAATCTTTCTCCTAAGATAAGTCATAAGGTCATTATTGCCTCACGCGTTCCAACATTTCTACGGAATCCAAACTGATCTTCCCCGAGGTCGGCTTCTACCAGTTCTTCCATTCGTCTGTAAAGAATTCGCGTTAGTATTTTGCAGATGTGACTTATTGAACTGATAGTTTGGTAATTTTCACATCTGTCAACACCTGCTTTCCTTAGGATTGGTATTTTTATATTCTTAATGAAGTCTGAGGGTATTTCACCTGTCTCATACATTTTGCTCATCAGATGGTAGAGTTTTGTCAGGAGTGGCTCGCTCAAGGCCGTCATTAGTTCAAATGGATTGTTGTCTACTGCTGGGGCCTTGTTTCAACTTAGGTCATTCAGTGCTCTGTCACGCAGTATCGTATCTCCCATTTCATCTTCATCTACATCCTCTTCCATTTCCATAATATTGTCCTCAAGTACATCGCCCTTGTATAGACCCTCTGTATATGGGCGATGTACTTGAGGACAATATTGTGGAAATGGAAGAGGATGTCGATGAAGATGAAGTGGGAGTTTTTTTGTTATTATTTGTGAAGTTACGATCACGTCGAAGGTAAAATGGTTTCTTGAAGCTCCAATCCGTTACGAGCAACGACTGCGATATATGTATACCCAGAAATGTCAAGAATCTGGGATTCTACGTTACAAGTGGGGGCTGATATTAATGCCACTTGAAGTAAGCTTAGTTAGATCTGAATACCATTCTTGGTACAGATTAAGTTAACATTAAAACTGCAATAAGTTAATTTTCACAGACTCAGACTTTACGTCAGACAAAGTGTTTTGAGCATGACTATCAATGCGTACGCAAGGAATCAGCAGTACCGCATTACTCCACAGTGCACGTGGAGGGATTTGGCGGGAGCAGCTAACGGATTATTAACAATCGAGTGGCAGCAATCCGATATTAAGCTGTAGGCCCACTCCGTTCGATGTGCCGGGTATTAGCGGCAATCTGTTAGCAGTGACTGGATAGAGTTTCCGGCATTAACTGCACAGCAGTGTGTTTCCTGTGTAAACAGGAGCAGTCACCGTGAGTAGGGAGACGGATAAGGGATCGTTCCAGGCCACGTGCCTTAGCGCATTGTTCATTAGTTTAAACCATCTACTCTCTTGGCGTTGCTTGCGTGATAGGAAGATAGGCATCTATAAAACACGACCATTTTATCTGGTCGGTTGAAAATGCTGAAGATAAACGAATCTCCTGAACAGATGTGCATCAAGTAAATATTGATCATGTTTGTTTCATATGTATCAGTAACTCTGTAGGTATATAGGGTTCGTTTATATAATCAGAACTATATTACTTTGCAATGTTAACACCCATTTTCAATATACTTAAACGACTTTACCACTTGTGTTAAGCAGTGTTATCACATTAGTCGTTGAAGACGCTGTTGCCTACAGAAAAGTATCATCGAAACAAACCTTCTATTGTAGTTTCCTCAGATTTACTGAAGTCCTTGTAATGGCAACCATGACAAACCTATGGTGTTCCGTATACAGCGTGGAACAGATAGGTATGGGCCTACAGTCAGGAAACATTCCTCTCACTTGGTGAATGAAAATACATTACATTGACATCGGTCCAGAAACCCTTTAATCCCACGATAGAGTTCACCTTCTGCTACTCTTCAGCACATTAATCATATGCTTCGAAACGAAGCCTCAATCGTGACCAGCTCATCTTCACGAAAGTGCATGTTGACCCAATGCTGAATGAACCATTAGCAGAAGTTTATCCGTGCACGAAAATCAGCTGCTCATAATGGCTGTAACCGCTGTACACAGTACTCACACGGCAGGTTCACATGTTATCACTCTCCAGCTAGTCATACAGTCAGCATTACTTGTTGCATCTAACTGTCTTACGTTGACACTAGGGTTGTCGTTAATTACGTGAAGACGTTCCTCCTCCAGTTTAGGTGTCTTCTTCCTACTAGGCCTGCCCCACCTGGATCATCAGGCTCAAACGTCCCATGCACCCTAAGACGACGTTAAATTGCATTAAATGTCCTGCTTTCGGCGAACTGACGTTAAGAAAATCTCTCCTGATACAAAAGCTGAGCACGACCATCTGCTTATCCGTACAGTTAATTACTGGCATCTCCAACCTGTGCATTGTACCGGAAACAAAGACCATGGTGAGCACTAAATAATTGATACTACGTGCTTGCACAGTCCGTGATAAACAATGGAAAGCTAAAGCTCTGTGCTTAATGCTAGTAGAGAAATGAAGTGAGTTACATGTTAACATTACCTTAGTTCTACTGGAAAAGCAATACTGGAGATGAACCTATGAATTACAACCTACTGTACACCCCAACGAAACGTAGCAAAGAGGGTATTTTCGACACGTTTAATGTAACGCTGGTACTGTCTGTTTGTGAGTGTTACCCATGACTGGCGCGATTATGAAAGGAAGCATGGACTCAAGCACATATGACACATTTCATTCCCGTGCGTGTTTGTGGGGAATATGTGTGAGACAGGCGAAATACCTTCACAGTTCAAGAACAATATAATAATCCCAATTCAAAAGAAAGCAGGTACTTACAGGTGTGAAAATTAGCGAACTATCAGTTTAATAAGTCAAGGCTGCAAAATACTAACAAGAACCCTTTACAGAAGAATGGGAAAAATGGTAGCAGTCGACTTCGCGGAAGATCAGATTGGATTCCGTAGAAATGTAGGAACACGCGAGATAGTACTGACCCTACGACTTATCGTAGGTTAAAGAAAGGTAATCCGACGTTTTTAGCATCTGTGTGACTTGGATAAAGCTTTGGACAATGTTGACTGAAATACTCCCTTTCTACCTCTGAAGTTGTTAGGGGTAAAATACAGGGTTCGAAAGGCTATTTGCAATTTGTACAGAAACCAGATGGCAGAATTGAGGGACACGAAAGGTATACAGTGGTTGAGAAGGGAGTGAGACAACGTTCTACCCTATCCCCAATTTTATTCTGTTCGTAAAGTCAGCTAGCGGTATGCAAAACAAGGGAAATATGAGGAGGCATTTAAGTCCATGGAGAAGAAATAAATACTCTGAGGTTTGCCGATGTCATAGTAACTTATCAGAGGCAGGTAAGGACATGGAAGAGCAGTTGAACGGAATGGACAGTGTATTGAAAGGAAGATATCAGATGAACATCCTCAAAAGCAAAACGAGGATAATAGAGTGTAGTCGAATTGAATCTGGTGATGATAAGGAATTGAGACACTAGAAGTAGTAAATGAGTTTTGCTGTATGAAAATCAAAATAACTGACGATGGGTAAAGTAGGGGGGACATAAACTGGAGACCGGCAATAGCAATAAAAGCGTTTCTGAAGAAGAGGAATTTTCTGATTTCGAGTACAGATTTAAGTGACAGGAAGACCTTGCTGAAAGTATTTGTATGGATTGTAGCCATGTACGGAAGTGAAACAAGGACGATAGACGGTTTAGATAAGAAGAGAATAGAAGCTTCTGAAATGTCGTGCTACAGAAGAATGCTGAAGTAAAGATGGGTATATCACGGAACTAATAAGGAGGTATTGAATAGAAATGAAAGGAAGAGAAATTTGTTGTAATACCTGACTAAAAGTAGGGATCGGTTGGCAGAGCACATTTTGCGACATCAAGGGACCACCAACTTAGTACTGGAGAGGAGCGTGCGTGGTAAAGATCGTAGATAGAGACTAAGATATGAATACAGTAAGCAGTTTCTGAAGGACGTAAGCTGTAGTATTACCCGGAGACGAAGAGGCTTCCACAGGACACAGTAGAATGGGGAGCTGCATCAAAGCAGCCTTCGTACTAAAGATGACAACAACGAAGTGTGTGAGGAATGTTTCCTTAAAGGTTGGCCATATCATTTGTTAAGCCCTGCGTATGGTACATGAGAAATCCCCTCGGTCTTCAAGAAGTATATAATAATTCCTGTGTAGAAGAGGGCAAATGCTAACAGACATTAGTATTACGAAGCTAGTAGTTTGATAAGTTTTATCATTTCGGGTGCCAAAGCCACAAATGTATTGAAAGACAGTCGTAATTTCCACCATTGCTACTACTTTATCATTGTCATTTATACTATTATCATTATATTTTTCATATTTCCTATTTTCAAATGCGTGATTGCATAACAGATAGGGGGAGGGGAAGAAGGGAAGGAATTGCCTTTCAGTTAGTTAAATTAATACTAACACGAATTTTTTACTCAAGAACAGAGAAGCTAGAAGAAGCCTAGCTTGGGATGGATCTTTTTGGGTTCTGGAGGTTTCTTGGAACACGTGAGGACGTACTGAGCCTGCGACATACACTATCAAAGGAAAAGTATCCAAACACATGTTACATATTATGAATCCGCCCATACGTGTCTACTACTGATGTTGTTTAAAGTGTAGCTAATGTTAAACAACATAATTACCACTCCACATGGCTGCAACGACTTCCCCTAACCTACAGTTCTCTCAGGGCTGGCTAACCAATTTCTTGATCACAATAAACATACATTATTGAAAGCGGTGTACACAACTATTTAGAAAAAAATATATATAGTTTCGGTGTAAAATACGAATAAAGTATGCTCTACTGTTGGTTTGTCGCGAGATTGAACAAGGTTACAAAACTATGCGGAGCGACAGCGTTCGTTGTTAACTTGTGTGAGCCAAGCTAAGACCAAAAATTCAGTTTTGAATTCATCCGATACATCGTCCTTAGTGGATAAAAGTGATAGAACAACTTTGATATATTCAAGAAATCACCTCAGTCCATATATTCTGGATATTCACAAATACACTATGTGATCAAAAGAATCAGGACACCTGTATGAAAATTACTTACAAGCTAGTGGTACCCTGACCCCCCCCCCCCACCTCCCCATTGGTAATGCTGGATATTAATATGGTGTTGGCCCACCCTTATCCTTGATGACAGATTCCGCTCTCGGAAGCATACATTCAATCAGGGTCTGGAAGGTTTCTTGAGGAATGGTGGCCCATTCTTCATGGAGTACTGTACTGAGGAGGGCTATCGATGGCAGTCGGTGTGTCCCGGCATGAAGTCAGCGTTCCAAAGCATCTCGTGCCGACCCTGGTTGCCGAGCGGTTCTAGGCGCTACAGTCTGGAACTGGGCGCTGGTCGCAGGTTCGAGTCCGCCTCGGGTCTGGATGTGTGCGATGCCCTTATGTTAGTTAGGTTTAAGTAGTTCTAAGTTCTAGGGGACTGATGACCTCAGCAGTTCCCATGATGCTTAGAGCCATTTGAGCCAAAGCACTAAGCGTTGTATAGCATTCAGGTCAGGGCTCTGTGCAGGCCGCTCCATAACATGGATGTCATTGTCGTGTAACCGCTCCACCATGGGGCGCGCACTATGGACAGTTGCTCCATCGAATTGAAAGATGCAATCGGCATCCCCGAATTTGTCATCGAAAACGGCAAACAAGAAGGTGCTTACAACATCAGTGTTGGCCTGGGCTGTGATAGTGCCACGCAAAACAACAAGGGGTGCATGCCCCTTCCATGAAAATCACGACCGCAGCATTACACCTCCGAATTTTACTGTTGGCCCTACACAAGCTGGCAGATGACATTCACAGGTCATTCGCCATACCCACACCCTGCAATCGAATCGCCACATTGTGTACCGTGATTAGTCACTCCAGACAATGTTTTCCCACTGTTCAGTCGTCCAATGTTTACACTCCCTATACCGAGCAGGGCGTAGTTTGGTTTTTACTAGCGTGATGTGTGGCTTATGAGAAGCCGCTCGACCATGAATTCCAAGTTTCCTCACCTCCTGCCTAAATGTCATAGTACTTGCAGTGGATCCTGATGCAGTCTGGAATTCCTGTGAAATGGTCTGGATAGATGTCTGCCTATTACACAAAACGATCCTTTTCAATTACCGGCGGTCTCTGTCAGTCAACAGCGGAGGTCGGCCAGTACGCATTTGTGCTATACGTGTCCCTTCACGTTTCCACTTCACTATCACATCAAAAACAGTGGATCTAGGGATGTTTAGGAGTATGGAAATCTCGCGTACAGACCTATGACACAAGTAACACCCAATCACCTGACCTCACTCAAAGTCGGTGAGTTCTGCCCTCTCACGATGTGTACTGACTACTGAGGTCATTGATGTAGAGTACCTGGCAGTAGCTGGCAACACAATGCACATAATATGAAAAAGGATGTTTTTGGGGGTGTCCAGTTACTTCTGATCACATCCAGCAGGATGACTATACCAGTAGAAGACGATTGTGCTGCTGACTGTTACATGCTCGAGTGGCTAAAATCAATACAAATTATGTAAGTGCTTTCGGATGTTTATAGAAAACATAATTTAGTACGTATCTGTTTGAAGACTGCATACTAATATTTGTAGGGATAGTCTTCACGACATGCCTGTCCTTACTTTCACTTGCAGTCCAACTTCGAGCTACTGTCACATCAGAGTGCCCCGCAAACCTGAAACCAGCAGAATTCTAGTAGCCTGTCTAATAGAGCCCGACGATGAAGGCCTTATCAGACTTTGTTAGGATATGATACGGCAGTCTCAAATGCTTACGCAGCATTTATGTTCCCTTCACAATCGTCACTGGGAGTCTGATGCTCGCACACTTACATGCCCTCCCAGGTCTGATGACAGCACTAAATACGAGCAACACACTTGTACTAATGTGATGGTTCTACCTTTTAGCGAGATTAATTTACATTCCCATCAGTGATGTGCACGTGCACGAATCTGCACTGACATCCGGTCATGTTTCAAGGTGCTCAACTTCCATGTCAGGTAGTGTACAAACAGTCATATAAACACTTAAGCACCCGTTATCTTTGCTGCTCAGCACTGTATATATTTCACTAGACTAGAGGTATACTTAATGTTTTTCATGTCTCCTCGGATGACAACAACGTAATGTGTCTCGTAAAAAGACAGAAATAATCACACGTCGCCAGAGTGAATTACCACAGTCACATCGAAATACTGAAAATGACTTGAGCTATGCCTTTCAGCTGAAAAAGGCATCAGAAAGTGGTGTGAGGCCAGTACCGGGCACATGTCTCACTAACCAGGCACGACTGAACCTTAGGTTCACCATTCACCATTCACCATTCACCATTTGAGATATCAGTGACTCACTGGTTGCGAAGTGAATATACGCTCTGTCTACATCTGCATGACTCCTCTTATTCTCCGGTTATTAACCTCAGGATGAAGCTCGAGCTTCTTTTTCTTTTGTCATTAGTCTTGGTTAAATGGCGCCCTCCACGAATTCCTCTCCTGCGCCAATATTTTCATCGCAGGGTAGCACTTCCATGCAACGTTCTCTGTTATTTGCTGACATGTTGCAACCTCTGCCTTCCTGCATAGTTTTTACCCTTCACGGCTCCCTCCAGTACCACGGGTGATATTTCCTGATGTCTTAACAGACGTCCTAACTTGCTGTCCCTTCTTCTTCGTAGTGTTTTCCCTATATTATATTACAGGCCATTAAAATTTCTACACCAAGAACCATGGACGTTGCCGATGGTGGCGAGGCTTGCGTGCCTCAGCGATACAGATAGCCGTACCGCAGGTGCAACCACAACGGAGGGGTATCTGTTGAGAGGCCAGACTAACATGTGGTTCCTCAAGAGGGGCAGCAGCCTTTTCAGTTGTTGCAGGGGCGACAGTCTGGATGATTGACTGATCTGGCCTTGTAACACTAACCAAAACGGTCTTTCTGTGCTGATACTGCGAACGGCTGAAAGCAAGAGGAAACTACGGCCGTAATTTTTCCCGAGGGCATGCAGCTTTACTGTATGATTAAATGATGGTGGCGTCCTCTTGGGTAAAATATTCCGGAGGTAAAATAGTCCCCCAATCGGATCTACTCAAGAGGACGTCGTTATCAGCAGAAAGAAAACTGGCGTTCTACGGATCGGAGCGTGGAATGTCAGATCCCTTAAGCGGGCAGGTAGGTTAGAAAATTTAAAAAGGGAAATGGATAGGTTAAAGTTAGATATAGTGTGAATTAGTGAAGTTCGGTCGCAGGAGGGACAATACTTCTGGTCAGGTGACTACAGGGTTATAAACACAAAATCAAATAGGGGTAAGGCAGGAGTAGGTTTAATAAAGAAAAGGAAAATAGGAATGCGGGTAAGCTATTACAAACAGCAAACAAATGGAAAATGGAATGATCATATAAAGTTGATCGTCGGTAAAGCAGATGCCAGACTGAGATTCATTGGAAGAATCCTAAGAAAATTCAATCCGACAACAAAGGAAGTAGGTTACAGTACGCTTGTTCGACCACTGCTTGAATACTGCTCAGCAGTGTGGGATCCGCACCAGATAGGGTTGATAGAAGAGATAAAGAAGATCCAACGGAGAGCAGGATCATTTAGTAATCGCGAAAGCGTTACGGAGATGATAGATAAACTCCAGTGGAAGACTCTGCAGGAGAGACGCTCAGTAACCCGGTACGGGCTTTTGTTAAAGTTTCGAGAACATACCTTCACCGAAGAGTCAAGCAGTATATTGCTCCCTCCTACGTATATCTCGCGAAGAGACCATGAGGATAAAATCAAAGAGATTAGAGCCCACACAGAAGCATCCCGACAATCCTTCTTTCCACGTACAATACGAGAATGGAAGAGAAGGGAGAACCGATAGAGGTACTCAGGGTACCCTCCGCCACACACCGTCAGGTGGATTGCGGAGTATGGATGTAGATGTGTAGATGTAGATGTAGATAGTGAACGCATTATTGTCGCCAAGATAGATACGAAGCTCACGCCTACTACAGTAGTACAAGTTTATATGCCAACTACCTCTGCAGGTGACGAAGAAATTGGAGAAATGTATGATGAAATAAAAGAAATTATTCAGATAGTGAAGGGTGACGAAAATTTAATAGCCATGGGTGACTCGAATTCGGTAGTAAGAAAAGGGAGAGAAGGAAACGTGGTAGGTGAATATGGACTGGGGCTAAGATATGAAAGAGGAAGACGCCTGGTAGAATTTTGCACAGAGCACAACTTAACCATAGCTAACACTTGGTTCAAGAATGGAAGAAGCCAGGAGTTACTGACAGGTTTCAGATAGGTTATATAATGGTAAGACAGAGATTTAGGAACCAGATTTTAAATTTTAAGACATTTCCAGGGGCAGATGTGAACTCTGACCACAATCTATTAGTTATGACCTGTACATTAAAACTGAAGAAACTGCATAAAGGTGGGAATTTAAGGAGATGGGACGTGGATAAACTGACTAAAAAAGAGGTTGTACAGAGTTTCAGGGAGAGTATAAGGGAACAATTGACAGGAATGGGGGGAAAAATACAGTAGAAGAAGAATGGGTAGCTTTGAGGGATGAAGTAGTGAAAGCAGCAGAGGATCAAGTAGGTAAAAAGACTAGGGCTAGTAGAAACCCTTGGCTAACAGAATGAATATTGAATTTCATTGATGCAACGAGAAAATATAAAAATGCAATAAATAAGGCAGGCAAAAAGGAATACAAACGTCTCAAACATGATCTGGACAGAAAGTACAAAATGACTAAGCAGGGATGGCTTGAGGACAAATGTAAGGATGTGGAGGCTTATCTCACTAGGGGTAAGATAGATACTGCCTACAGGAAAGTTAAAGAGACCTTTGGAGAAAAGAGAACCACTTGCATGAATATCAAGAGCTCAGATGGAAAGTCAGTTCTAAGTAAAGAAGGGAAAGCAGAAAGGTGGAAGGAGTATATAGGGGGTCTATACAAGGCCGATGTATTTCAGGACAATATTATGGAAATGGAAGAGGATGTAGATGAAGATGAAATGGGAGATACGATACTGAGTGAAGAGTTTTACAGGTCACTGAAAGACCTTAGTCTAACAAGGCCCCGGGAGTAGACAACAATCCATTTGAACTAATGACGGCCTTGGGCGAGCCAGTTCTGATAAAACTCTAGCATCTGGTGAGCAAGATGTATGAGACATGCGAAATACCCTCAGATTTCAAGAAGAATATAATAATTCCAATCCCAAAGAAATCAGGTGTTGACAAATGTGAAAATTACCGAACTATCAGTTTCATAAGTCACAGCTGCAAAATACTAACGCGAATTCTTTATAGACGAATGGAAAAACTAGTATAAGCCTACCTCGGGGAAGATCAGTTTGGATTCCGTAGAAATCTAATTTAATCTAATCTAATCTCTGTTGGAACACGTGAAGCAATACTGACCCTACGACGTATCTTAGAAGCAGGATTAAGAAAAGGCAAACCTACGTTCCTAGCATTTGTGGACTTGAAAAAAAGCTTTTAACAATGTTGACTGGAATATGCTCTTTCAAATTCTGAAGGTGGCCGGGGTAACATACATGGAGCGAAAGGCTATTTGCAATTTGTACAGAAACCAGATAGCAGTTATAAGAGTCGAGGGACATGAAAAGGAGACAGTGGTTGGGAAGGAAGTAAGACAGGGTTGTAGCATCTCCCCGATGTTATTCAATCTGTATATTGAGCAATCAGGGATGGGAACAAAAGAAAAATTCCGAGTAGGAATTGAAATCCATGGAGAGGAAATAAAAACTTTGAGGTTCACCGATGACTTTGTGATTCTGTCAGACACAGCAAAGGACTTGGAAGAGTAGTTGAATGGAATGGATAGTGTCTTGGAAGGAGTGTATAAGATAAACATCAACAAAAGTAAAACGAGGATAATGGAATGTAGTCGAATTAAGTCGGGTGATACTGAGGGAACTAGATTAGGAAATGAGACACTTAAAGTAGTGAAGCAATTTTGCTATTTGGGGAGCAAAGTAACTGATGATGGCCGAAGTAGAGAGGATATAAAATGTAGACTGGCAATGGCAAAGAAAGCGTTTTTGAAGAAGAGAAATTTGTTAAGATCGAGTTTAGATTTAAGTGTCTGGAAGTCATTTATGAAAGTATTTGTGTGGCGTGCAGCCGTTTATGGAAGTGAAACATGGACGAGAAATAGTTTGGACAAGAAGAGAAAAGAAGCTTTTTAAATGTGGTGCTACAGAAGAATGCTGAAGATTATATGGGTAGATCACATAATTAATTAGGAAGTATTGAATAGGATTCTGAGAATAGAAGTTGTTGCACAATTTGGCTAGAACAAGGGATCGGTTTGTAGGACATGTGTTGAGGCATCAAGGGATCACCAATTTAGTACTGGAGGGCAGTGTGAAGGGTAAAAATCGTAGAGGGAGACCAAGAGATGAATACTCTTAGCAAATTCAGAAAGATATAGGTTGCAGTGGGTACTAGGAGGTGAAGAAGCTTGCACAGGTTAGAGTAGCATGGAGAGCTGCATCAAACGCGATGACGAATACACGCTTCCAATGTGCGTTCACCGCGAGGTCGCCAAACACGGATGCCACCATCATGGTGCTATAAAAAAACTGGATTCATCCGAAAAAATGACGTTTTGCCATTTGTGCACCCAGGTTCGTCGTTAAGTGCACCATCGCAGACGCTCCTGTCTGTGATGCAGCGTCAAGGGTAACCGCAGCCATGGTCTCCGAGCTGATAGTCCATGCTGCTGCAAACGTCTTCGAACTGTTCGTGCAGATGGTTGTTGTCTTGCAAACGTCCCCATCAAGTGACTTGATGATCGAGACGTGGCTGCACGATCCGTTACAGCCATGCGGATATGATGTCTGTCATGTCAACTGCTAGTTATACGAGGCCGTTGGGCTCCAGCACGGCGTTCCGTATTACTCTTCCCAACTGACTGATTCCATATTCTGCAAACATTCAGTGGATCTCGACCAACGCGAGCAGCAATGTCGAGATACGATAAACCACAATCACGATAGGCTACAATCCGACCTTTATCAAAGCCAGAAACTTGATGGTTAGCATTTGTGCTCCTTACCCGAGGCTTCACAACAACGTTTCACCAGGCAACTCCGGTCAACTGCCTTTTTGTGTATGAGAAACCGGTTGGAAACATTCCTTATGTCAGCAAGTTTTAGGTGTCGCCACCGGCTGCAGCCTTGTGTGAATGCTCTGGAAAGCTAATCGTTTGCATATCACAGCATCTTCTTCCTGTGGGTTGAATTTCGCATCTGTAACACGTCATCTTAGTGGTGTAGCAATTTTAATGGCCAGTAGTGTAGTTTTTACCGTCCACAGCTCCATCTAGTACCACGGATGGTATTTCCCGATGCCTTAACAGATTTCGTACCTTACAGTTCCCTCTTCTTCGTAGTGTTTTTCATATATTACTTTTCTCCTCGATTCTGACGAGAACCCTTCTCATACCTTACCTTATCTCTCCTCATAATTTTAAACACTCTTGTGAAGAATCACATCAAAAATGCTTCGATTATCTTCTGCTCCAGTTTTCCTTCAGTCGATGTTTCATTACCAGAAAATACTGTGCTCTAAACGTCCATTACACAAAATTCCTTCCTCACATTAATGACCACGTTGGTACTTGTAGACTTTGCTTCACCAGTAATATTCTTTTGAACGTGCCAATCTGCTTTTCAAGTCGTCTTTGTTCATCATGGGTTCTTTTGGTGACCAGGTAGTAGAATTCATTAGCTCAGTCTACTTCGTGATCCCCATTTCTGATGTTAGGTTTCTCGCAGTTCTCATTTATGCTACTTCTCATTACTTCCATCTTCCTTCCATTTACTCTCAGTCCATATTCTGTATTCAGTAGCCTATTTGTTCTGTTCTGCAGCTCCAGTTATTCTTCTTCATGTTCGGCGAGAGTAGCGACACCACCAGCGAATCGCATCATTGAAATCCCTTCACCGAGTATTTTAATCGCACCCTTGATCCTCTCTTTTACTTCTGTCAATACCTGTTCGATACAGAATTCGAACTGTAGGAGCGAAGGACTACATCCCTCTCTTACACTCTTCTTAGGATAAATATCACTAGGACTAGATAATGACTCATTTCGCCATCGATATTGCTACCCTTAGGTACAACACCTATCTTTTTACCTTCATGTTAATTCTGCAATGTTCCAGTATCTCGCACGGTTGTGTTCTATTTTCTGGTCGTGAGACATACTCTATGCAGGAGCTACATTCACCATTTTCTTTCCACACCTTACAACTACCACACTGTTGTTCCCAACACATACGTAGTGCTGTAATCTGTAAAGAAACTGGTTCTGTACTTCTGAAAAAAAACCTTTTAAATAATAAAACATGACCTATACAAGGAATCTGACTACCCCTGTTAGTCATGAACGAAAAAAAAATGGCGTAGACTTTGTCAGAACGTGCAGTCTTATGTGGGGTCAGTAAGACGTCAATTTTAATCTAAATATGGTATGCCAATGTTTACGTAATAAAATAATAAATTAGGTAATTCAGTAAAATTAGATGAGATAAATCACTTTAACGGGGGCCAAATGAACAATTGAAGTCAGTATAATTCCAGTAAACCTGCAAAAGTAATAAAAAAATTATTGTAGGAGCGTACACAGACATCGCGCATGTGCTAGATGCCCACGAAATACATAATTTTGTTTTGAAGCTGACAGTCAATGAGAAAATAGGTGCAAAAATAATATTGGTCAGTTTTCAAGCAGTAATGGCGGACAGCATCAGCTGTAACTATACATAATATTATGATAGCCAACGTTACTGTACAAAAAATAAGCTATGTACTCCCTCCAAAAGAAGTTACACACAAACATTAAAATAGAATTATGAAGGGCAGCGAAATGTCTGAGAAGAATTTTGCAAGAAAATTCTTAATTGAACTTTAATGAAGCTGGTTTTAAACCCTGTCAACAAGACGAAATAATGGAAAAAATATTTATTGGAACTAAACAAAATTTAACCTTGATATTGTGACAGTATTTTTAAAATAGATAATTTAACTTCAGTTGTCTTTAATTTTGAAATGAGATCGTAATAATTTTCTTTTAATGTCTTAACTGTTTCTGCGGACAGTGCGATGACGTCAGCAGAGGTTCGCGCGGACGATGTGTGAAGTGAATCCTGGTTTGTGGCGTGAAGATAATGATGGGGCCTCCTGTTTCATTAATATTCCAGTTACCACGGTGGTCCACGTCTCCGTTGAAGTCCATCAGCTGGCAGCACTGGCGCGATAACAATAGTTCCAGTGTGTGCGTTGTCGTTACTCGCGCGACGTTTTATTATTAAGCGTTTATTAGTCACGTGGTGCTGATGGGTGGGAATTATGCAATATCTTTAGTATTTACGATATATAGCCGGTTAATGCCAATACTTCGCACAGTTCTTTCACCGTGTTGTCACAGGAAAACAATCACGTGTGTTTATCACTATAACACTCCGTTAAACATCAGTTCAATTTACGCCCTCGTCTTTAAGACAGTTTGGATGATATAATAAATGTTTCTTGATCAGATCACAGCACTGTTCTTTTGCTTAACATTTTGGTTGCTTCCACTTTCATGCAATTCTAACAGTTAGTGTCTCCACACGACAATGGTGTCTGGTTCACGGCTAATTGTCACAAGTTCACACAGTATGTAAAATCGTCACCGCAAACGCTCGATATACTTTTCGGGTTTTACTGTTCACTTAATAATAGACGATCTCCTATTAACACAGCGAAAGCACTGTAATTAATTGTTACTACGCATATCACCGTCTGTCACGGCGAACTCTGCAACGTTTCTCCACCCGCGAACCGGCCACGATATCGCAACAACTCGCACGCTCTCTATCGATAGCCGTTAACTCTCTCTCTGACACAGTACTTCTCCTAATCTAACCAAAGACTTACGAAGCCAGATAAAACCAGAACATTCATATTCGTACAATATAAAATATAAAACAGTAGCAAAATGAATGAAGAAACAATGTGACGTATTAACATATAAAGAATAGTTGAAATAAATGATACATACGTACTATGACAAGGTAATGCACAAAAGAAAAAAAGAGTATTATCGACTTTCGGGGAAAGCAATGTCTATACAAATCACAGTGATAAATTCATGGAGACATGTATGACATCGTTTTCTATACACAGTACCAGTGATAGGGATAGGGACGAGACTCCTTTATACGCGATATGACGGCTTGAGGAGCTTCATTGTATACTGCAGGGAATTTTAAATTATTCGATCTCTTGCATAAGATTAACATACGGACTAAAAACTACATTTCTCCATGCTGGGAGCCAATAATTAAGTAACGTCAGTAATTAAGTGAAATCAAAAGTCAAAAGGTCATGAGATTAAGAGTTTGATAAGCGAATGGTATAGATTTTTGAGACGAAGGAAACATGAAATGACTGCACACACACACACACACACACACACACACACACACATACACACACACACACACACACACACACACACACACACACACACACAAAATTACAAATCTCAAACCGAATGGAATAGATTATTTAGACTTCGGAAACATGAAATGACTGCATACACATACACACACACACACACACACACACACACACACACACACACACACACACACACACAATTACAAATCTCAAAGCCGATTTGCTTGGCTGTGAGCACGACTCAGTTGTTAGGGAGAATGAGAGAGGTATGAATCATCTCTCCATTCCTCACAGTCATTTGGTGATGACGGTGGTGGTTGCTGGATCGGGACGGCGTGCAGTCTCGGATCTGTGTGGCGGCGAGTCGGCTGCTCTCCTCGGAGCCCTGTGGCTATGCGGCGAGGGCCCGGAGTAGTGTCCGCATTGACAAGCCGCCTGTGTTGGCGGAGCCGAAGCAGGGTAAACACAGTGTCGGAAGGTGGACGTCGGCCAAGGAAGGAAGAGATCCCATGTTCTCTCTCTTCCTCGCTATCCGATCTACTTTCTTCATCACTTCTCATCCACCTCTAAGCTCAAGGACTCCTCGAAATTTTCCTCCTATCGACGTTGTCATTGATGGACTAAAATTGCAATGTTGGCCAACGGCTGACTCTCGTTTCATGACCAGCCCTCCCAGGGTTCCTATCCTACGAGCTGGCGTGTGATATGGGAACTGGCGTATTTCTCATGATTTCATTTTCAAGGCTTTTCCCAGCGTTTGTTGATCATTGTTCTGATGTTTTCTTGCATTCCTAAGTTGGAGTCAAATCAGTCTCACAACACTCCTTTGTAGTGGCGATCTCTGCATGAGGTCTGGACAGTCTCATATCTGTGCTTCATTTAAGAAACTGTTCCGTTCGGTATACATACAAGTAGCAAGTAGCCTCCATACTGTCTAGAAAACTCTTTTTTTTTTTAATTGTGTCTTCTTACTTAGTATTTTAGTTTCACACACCGCCCTGTGTATTCCAGATATCAGACTATCCCCTCCCACTTGCTGTGGGTGTGGTAACGTCATACTGATGACATCGTGGATTTTCCCATTCTCCACTCTTCCTCCCAAACCCTTCACAACCTCCCTCTCCCCCCCCCTCCCCCACCATAACCCTGCAATTCCCCGCCTGGAAAATTGTGGGAAACGCCCAGTGTCTGATGAGTTGTTGGTGTGGAGCGACATAGCGTAGTTTATTTGAGAATTACGGGTGTTATTCTGTTGAACGAATTGTCCAATACTGCTCAAAATTGGTGGGAAAAGCTAAGGAAAAATTATCCTCTCCAGCAATTCCTTGTACTAATTATGTAATTACACTGCTACAGATCTTAGTTTACGATTTTTGGAGTGGGCAGATGGAATGCCATAGGAAAATATTCCCTAAAGTTTTTCTCTGAGTATGTATTCACCTTGGTGTGTTGTCTAGTTCACAATACCGCCAGCCTCCCCTCTGCCACCTAGGACAAGCTCAGGAAGATGCAAGTATCACCCTATTGGAAGAGGTCCGACCACTATGTACTCTAATTAAGTAATTACACTGCTACAGATCATCAAGCCAGATTAGTTAAATAATAACAATCATTTGCATTTACACCTACATATCATTATAGATCTGATACACGCCACACACACCATGAAACACTGCAGCGAAAGACAGCCCAACACAGTTAACAATCTCAGTTAAACTCCACCTCAGATCTCAAAAACTCATAAACTTCTATATTCACAGCTACAGATCCAAACATGCTGCAAATATCATTAAACACAGTACACCGACACTCGTAAACCTCGCTTACAGATTATAAACTTTTTTTACCGTAAATGGAGTCTACATGTCGAGAAAAGATATTTTCTTGCACCGTTTGGAGAAAGAAACATTATATACATTGTCTTTTAATCTAGCATCCATTGACTGGAAAAATTACATATTAATCACAGGGGGCAGAAGCAAAGATTCGTGTAAAGTTATCCTAGGAGCGCTCTCAACTTACAAACTTGAGCAATTGGTTAGAAAACCAACTAGAGATGGGAAGATATTAGATCTATTGGTGACAAACAGACCTGACCGTTATGAGGAAGTTAATCTAGAAGAAGATATTAGTGACCATAAAGTCATTGTGGCTTCTATGTCAGTGGAAGTTGCAAAGAAAAAAACAAAGAAACAGCGTAGATTTTTCTTGTTTGGGAAAGCAAATAAAAGTGTCATTAATGAATATCTTCATAGTCAGCTCCAAACAAACACCGACGGACACAAAGATATTGAGCATCTTTGGTCGGAATTTAAAGGTATTGTCCACCATGTGCTAGAGAAGTATGTGCCTAGCAAAAGTATAGGGGAGGGAAAGAATCCAACTTGGTACAACAAATATATTAGGAAGTTGCTGAGAAAGCAGAGAGTTTTGCAGAGTCGTTTTAAACGTGGCCATTCCCCCGCTGACAAACAGTAGTTATGCGAAATGAAAGCAGCTGTCAGAAGGACAACGAGAGACTCTTTTAACGAATTTGAATGCAGTATTTTATCTGCAGACTCTAAAAATACCCCAAAAAGTATTGGTCGTACGTAAAATCTATGAACGCTACAAATAATTCAATACCTTCCCTTGCTGACAGTACAGGTACTGTAACTGATGATGATAAACAGAAGGCCGAAATTCTAAACCTAGCTTTCAAAACCTCGTTTACGATAGAGGACTGCAGCACCATTCCGCTTTCAACTATCGAACAAACGAAAGGATAGCTTACATAGCGTTTAGTGTATCTCGGATTGTTAAACAGTTAAGATCTGTAGACGCCAGAAAGTCATCTGGCCCCGACGCTATCACCCGTAAGATTGTATGTTGACTATGCTACAAATATAGCACCATTCTAATCCGTCATCTATCAGAGATCATTGGAACGGCGGAAAGTTCCACGGGACTGGAAGAAGGCTCAGGTCATAGCAATCTATAAAAAGGGTAGAAAATCGGATGCACGTAATTACTGGCCAATTTCACTGACATCGATTTACTGTAGAATCATGGAACATATTTTGTGTTCAGACATAATGACCTTTCTGGACTCTGAGAAGCTCATCTGCAGAAACCAGCACGGTTTTAGGAAACAGCGGTCATGCGAAACACAGCTACCCCTCTTTGTGCATGATATACAACAGGTTCCTGATACCGGCTCCCAGGTTGACGCCACATTTCTCGACTTTCGAAAGGCGTTAACTCAGTTCCGCACTGTCGCTTGCTACAAAAAGCGCGCTTACGGTCTATCCAGTGGCATATGCGGTAAGATAGAAAGTTTTCTAACAGACAGGGAGCAGTATGTCGTACTCAACGGGGTAACTTCAACAGAAACAAGAGTAACTTCACGTGTGCCTCCGGGCAGCGTAATAGTTCCTCTGCTTTTTACGATCTGGTTGATGGTATTGACAGCGGCCTTAGACTGTTTGCCGATGATGCTGTAGTCTACAGGAAATTAGTATCACAAGAAAGTCGTGAACAAATCAGTGAAGATTTGCAGAAAATAAATGTGTGGTCTAATGATTGGCAGTTACCTCTCAATATTAGTGAGTGCAACCTTCTGCGTATAAGAAGGCTAAAATCCCCATTAATGGTTGAGTACAAAATAAATTGGTCAGTCTTTGGAAGCGGTAACATCAGTAAATTATCTGTGTGTGACTATTCGAAATGATCTCAAATGAAATGATCAGCTTACACAAGTAACGCGTAAGGTGAACTCTAGATTGCGGTATATTGGTAGAATCATGAAGCGATGCAGTCCTTCAAGAAAGGAAATAGCTTACAATACGTTAGTTCGTCCAGTCTTAGAGTATTGTTCGTCTGTATGGGACCCTTACCAATTGGGCTGAATTTAAAAGACTGGGAAGGTCCAAAGAAGAGCTGCAAGATTCGTGACTGGTACATTTAGCCATCGCGAGAGCGTTACAAATCTCATAAAAGTTTGAAGTGGGACGCTCTTGCAGATAGACGGCGTGCAAAACGGGAGGGGCTGCTCACTAAAGTCCGAAATCCAGTCTTCACCGAGGATGTAGAGCATACATTATTACCACTAACTTTCAAATCGCGTAATGTTCATCATTGAAAGATAAGGGAAATTAGAGCTCGTACTGAGGTGTTCAGACAGTCGCTTTTCCCTCGCGCGATTCGCTAGTGGAACAGAGGGGGGAAGGGGGGGGGGTGCGAAATATGACTTTGGTGCGAATTGTGCCCTTCGCCATACACCGCTTGGTGGCTAGCGGAGTATATATGTAGATGTAGATGTAGCACACGCGGTTAGCATCTGGTGCGCTGTCTCCACCCGCGGCAACACCTCCACTCGTTGCCGCAGCCTCCGGAAGCCTAGTGACGGGTTCCTGGGCCAGCAGACGGAAAGATACTGAACTGTGCCCTCAAGCGGCCACAACTGAAACTACCGTGATATACGGTATTTTGTCTGCATGCGAGCGCCATCCAAATACATCACCACATCTCCCGGGCACCCTGAGTTAGGATTGGTGCGTGGGTCAGCTTTTAATCCCGTGGCTCGAGCAGCCTGCTTCGTTGACCCGCTTGTAATACCCCAATGAACGTGCGCTAATGGCAGCTCGCTTTGTTGTTGGCTGTCAGCTCCGGGAGACCTGCACATCTCAGTACACCGACAGTTTGAGACATCAACAAAGAGCTAAGTGCTTCCAGTCTCTCCTACAAAGCATACAAAACGTATTTTACGGAACGAAACGGGTTTTGGCGTCTAGCTTGTTGAAACGTGTAATATATGGAAAAAAGATATTCCATAATTCCAGGATGGACTGGTGAACACCTGGGTGACTTAAATGTCGCTGAGCACCTGAAACAGAAAAAAGAATGATGAGTTTCCTGTCTCCACCTACACACACATACACACAAACATAAGTGTGTGTTTCATGGACATTCCTCAAATAGTTACGAAACAAGGGTCGCCTAGTTTCAACAGGATCGTCCAATTACCCATCTCTCACACACGTACATTAATGTAGATAACAGTCTTTTTCGAGTTTTCACAGGTTAGAGAGCGTCGGAAAATACAAGCTCTTGTACTAATCTTTATTACTGTCTATATATACATTTACTCATTGAGATTAACTATTTGTTTATTTTTGGTTGGTGTGGTTTTAATAACATACATCTTAAATTTTTTCTTATAATTTAAATCTGCATTGGGCCGTTCTAATTCTTTCTACACTCGGATATTTAACTGATAGAAAGATATTATGTTGTCGAGTTACAGTACAAATCTACATTTGGTTCCTTTAACACATTTTCATGCGGTGAAAGACTCAGGTTGTGCAGAATCCTACGCCAGTTTCGCTATAAATGTGGCAATCTTGCGATATGCTCCTGAGATGCGTCTAAGTGGGCAAAAGTAATGCACTGTGACTAGAAGTAACAGGTGCTACATATCAGGGATATTGCTGTATTGTACCAGCCCTTTCTTACGTACTTAGACCTGTTGTGTGCTTAAAACCATCTAAAACGCAGAGTGGCTAAAGGTGCGAAAAATTGTCTGTTGTGACGCTGTAGTGGTAACCCAGTAGTTGTGAAATTTTTAAAGTTCAACGTTTGAGAGCGACACACAGCGGTGAGCTATTCTAGCAAAGGTTATTTTGCGTATGAGCTGTGGGTTGTTATTGTGCCAAGCTAGAGGCGTCTAGTTGAAATATTCTCTTTGTCGCTATTATTTGGGCCATCTTGAACACGTTGTCGCAGTACAACCATTTGCGTCGCTCTTCAATAATTTGTGGTAGTAAATTTGTTTATCACTAGCATCCAGTCGCACCTCTGTGTTAAAAATGTTATCACTGAATACTTTTAAAACCTGCCACCAGTTATGTTACAGGATTTAAGGGCTAACCTTACGTCAAGCAGCTAGAGCCAACGTCATTTCTGGTGACTGGCTGTACTTAAATGTAACGGCTGTGTCGTCAGTGCTGACGACATCTTAGACAATTAGCTTCATTGGTGCCTTCAATTCAGGCTCTCAAGGCCATGCCATTTCTCAGAAAGTGGTTAACCTGCTTAGTTAATAAGCGTTTTAAAACGTTTTTTGTATTAATTGTCGCCAATTGACGGACGTAAAAAAAATAGTATACTCTCAAAGTTAAAACGGGTAGTGCGGATGAAAACAGGTAAATTCATTGGAGAATTCAAAGATGGCTAGGCGCCTAGTCAGACATAAAATTTAATCTGTTTTTGTAAGACGTTAAAACAGTTAGCATCGTGGGCTTTCAATTTTTCACTGTGTTGTTTGAAAATTGAAACGGCTGGCGCCGATTCAGACTGATAAATTCATTTGAGCCACTCCTACAAATACCGTGTAAGTGTTAAGCAGAAACGCTACATTAAAGCATGAGAAACATATTTCTCTCAATCCCAGATATTGTTCTCCATAATATCATCAGATAAAGATATCGCTGAGTTAGGAATGGAACCCACGAAGAATGTTGACCACAACAGTATATCAGCGTGCTATGTCACGGTGCCTGTCTTAACCTAACAATCAGGGACGCCAGTCCATATCTCATCGCCGCTGGATGACATAGGTCACATCCACCGCTGAAACGTCCAGAGTCGACAACTGCTGTATCTCCTGTCCTTTCAGTTCCGCCAATCGGAATCCCCCGGTTATAAAAATATTTGAAACATTATTGCTCATAAACCAGAATTCTTTTTTCGAAGAACTGCTGGATATTCACGTGCATAAATTAGTATACTGTACAAACATACTTTTTCCCCTCTCTCATAGCAAAAAGGGTCAAATATTCGTTCGTTTGTCAGATATTTTACTACTGGAGGTCTAGTACATGCAACTGAATCAAGACAGGCAGACATGGCTCTCATTTATATTTTCTAAAAATGTCAAAACGTAGCCATTCGCTGAACATTTTAGCGGTGTGTTGAGAACACTGGGGAAATAAAATACATTAAGGGTTATTCGGGCAATGCAAAGGAAAGACCTAACTAATGAATTTATAAATGTCTAAGGAACATGTTTTGAGAAGGTGTATTTTAGATAACTGAAAGTGTAGCGACCCTATATGACCGAAGCTTCTTCCATCTTTAGCCAAGAGTTGTTTTCTGTAATCGGTATAAATAATCGTCATCCTATACTTACCGCGCACACACAAATGATGACACATGTGAGGGCCAGTGGTAAATACTAAGACATCTCGATGTAAAATCTGAGGCACAACATTTTGGAGAGTTAATGAGATATGAGTGACATGTAAACAATAACTCATGGTCGTGGTTATATTACATTATTTGTCAAGTATAAATATACCACAACCAATTAAAGTTTTTCGTCTGGTATCCCTAAAGTCATTCGGGAACTTGTCTGGTGGGGAGTGAGTAATACTAAATCGTATGGTACTTATCATGACGTCTTTTCTGGTTTTTACTCCTATAATTAGACTATATAAGTGTCAATTTTTTTTACCGGAATGTGTACGTGGTGTGGAACTCTGTAGTTTAATGGATTGATCAGTGATAGTAGGATGTAATACCACAACTCCCGACTTTCAAAAAAGACAATCTCGAACTACGGTGGTTTCTAAAGCATATGTCCTGCGTACGTGGCATTCCATGCTATGCATCCAGATTACTGTTAATTTGGCGTAAGCAAATTAGCATGGATAATCATACTGAGAGGTCAGAGAACAACTATGCATATCCTCTGGAGGTTGTGGTTGATTGCAATATAGAATAAATTATGCCTTCCTAATATATATTGGAGAGTCTGTTTGTCTGGCAGACTTTTAAAATTACTGAATGGGTGAACCTGAGATCGTTCCGCAATTTGTCTACTGGAAGTGAATAATTATAACCCTGGTGGATCTGGTTGTGACTATTTCTCTGCTTATCACTCGTAAAATTGGAATACGTCTTATATTTTTAGCTGTAGGTGTACATGTTGCAGAAGACTTCCGGGTAAAGTAATGTGGGGATATTGTGCTGTACTGTCCTGCCCAACAAAGCATCCAAGTACTGTATATTCCAGGTAATAATGCATTGTTTCTATACCATACATACGGGTGATATTTGTAATTAGTCTTCCTTCCTCCCACGGATACCTCGCACACAAAATAGAGATTCCGTGCCAGGAATTTGCAATTAGATTGCAAGTACAATCAAGTTTGAATGTATGGTCCAAAGCTCGCATGTCCGAAGTGTCGACTACTTGGAGTTTTAGTGTATTAACGAATATTTACAACACAGCCTGTGGGTTCTATGGTGGTTGAAAGAGTCAACATGGAATCCTCCAAAGTGTTTAACATCCCTCAGCTATTATGGAGGAGGACAGGACTAACTGATAAAAACTTTGGTTTATGGTTGTCACTAGACAGCCTTCACGATCCTGTTTATGACATTGGCAACATACATTGCACCTCCTTAGAACAAGGAATTTAAATGTGATTACTTCTATTATAGAATCGTTCTCGATAACATTATGGTAGTAATAATCTATGACAAAATGGACTCAGTCAGATAAGGAACGATCTGTGATGTTACAGACGTAGATGTACAGCTATACAACTTTTATCTGCATAGTAAATTCTCCATTCCTTTATCAGTTTTAATAGACACAAAATGTGGAGACACTGAACCTAGCTTTTTACCATGTGGGTTGCACTTGATGATACGGCCTTATGCAAAGAAACCAGTTGTCTTTTTAATAAACAACAAGCTGTTACCCAAATTCTCCCTGTCATCATACCTTTCTACATCTGGGGATGCCCAGAATATGAAATACGCTGTGTTAAATTCTTTAAGTTCGTCTCTGCAAGACATGGTGTCAAAGCGAAGCTAACATTTCTCCTACACGCTAACGATAGTCTGACAGCAAGAGGAATACCGGATAATCGCCAAGGAGGCACTGGAGACAATTTAGAAGAAATATAAAACTCCTATGGCTGTACCACATAAAGTGGTATTATCTGACGTTCAAATGAAAGTTCTAACGGAAGAGCTGCCTGGAATATTGCAGCAGATACTAGTATTCGACTTTTATCTTTTCTGTTTGTACATGATTCAGGACTTCGCTGGAAGTTTTAACAAAATGGGTATTTTCGACTACCTAACATCAAACCATATTTTTTGCATGGAAGGTGACCGCCAGAAAAACCTCCGTGTGGTTGGGGCCTACTATGAGACACTAACTGAGAGCAGACAGTTTAACGTGCAATTGTAAAGGTGTATAACAAATTTATATGTCAATCCACAAACCCATGTGTGAACAAAGCTATCGGCAAGCAGCCTATAGATATCATAAAGTATCCAGACATGCTTATACGAGGAACCTTTGCGTCTACTTTGGCTAGGGAGCATGTTATTACCACGCGAGGAGCTATAATTTACAACCACAGAATCGATCAAGTGTTCTACACTATGCGAGACTGTGTAAGTGTATTAGCCTCTAACCAGCAGTATTTACAACTTGCTCCACTGTGCTCTATGTCAAATACTGTATGTACCTCCGGCACCATGCTGCCCTCTATAGCAACGTGTTGTCTCGTCTCCGGTAATGATAACTATAACTAAAGTGCATGTGTATGGGCTTGTAGACTGTCGGAAAAATTGTTCTGGTGACTAATTTAGTTTCTTTGAATGGTATAATCTTGAAGTTTTTATACATTCTGTTCAGGCTAACTAATATCACCTCATCGATAGAAGTTGATACGGTCCCTTTTTTGAACTTAGGCCTTAATGAAAGTCTGTTACCTGTTATTTGATTGCACCGCTGAAGCAATTGATATCAAACCTCTACTGATAAGGCTTCCGTGTCCAGCGGTGGTTATTGCATACACTGACCAGCCAGAACATTATATACACCGACCTACTGTCCATATAAACCTGTCCAGATGGTAGCAGCGTCACCTGGCGAGGAATGGCTGCTCGCTAGACACACGCACCATGTATATAGTAGCAGTGAGTGTGCTGTCGATATGTAGAACGGGGAAGGGGCGAGATCTATTTCAGTTTGACCGAGGGCAGACTTCGATGGCCCGGACGCCACGCACAGGCATTTCGAAAACTCGTCTCTCTGTTGCAACCAGAAAACTTTTTTAGTGTGAATATAATGCCAAATTGATGAACAAGTAACTAAAGAAGCAACTGTTGCCACTTGAACGGTGAAAATTATGTGAATTACAACAAATGAAGGATACTGAACCATGAACCTTGTCGTTGGTGGGGAGGCTTGCGTGCCTTAGCGATACAGATAGCCGTACTGTAGGTACAACCACAACGGAGGGGTGTGATTCCTGAAGAGGGGCAGCAGCCTTAAAAGTAGTTGGAACGGCAACAGTCTGGATGATTGACTGATCTGGCCTTGTAACAATAACCAAAACGGCCTTGCTGCGCTGGTACTGCGAACGCCTGAAAGCAAGGGGAAACTACGGCCGTAATTTTTCCCGAGGGCATGCAGCTTCACTGTATGATTAAATGATGATGGCGTCCTCTTGGGTAAAACATTCCGGAGGTAAAATAGTCCCCCATTCGGCTCTCCGGGCGGGGACTACTCAAGAGGATGTCGTTATCAGGAGAAAGAAAACTGGCGTTCTACGGATCGGAGCGTGGAATGTCAGATCCCTTAATCGGGCAGGTAGGTTAGAAAATTTAAAAAGGGAAATTTATAGGTTAAAGTTAGATATAGTGGGAATTAGTGAAGTTCGATGGCAGGAAGAACAAGAATTCTGGTCAGGTGACTACAGGGTTATAAACACAAAATCAAATAGGGGTAATGCAGGAGTAGGTTTAATAAAGAATAGGAAAATAGGAATGCGAGTAAGCTACTACAAACAGCATAGTGAACGCATTATTGTGGCCAAGATAGATACGAAGCCCACACCTACTACAGTAGTACAAGTTTATATGCAAACTAGCTCTGCAGATGACGAAGAAATTGATGAAATGTATGATGAAATAAAAGAAATTATTCAGATAGTGATGGGAGATGAAAATATAATAGTCATGGGTGACTGCAATACGAGTGTAGGAAAAGGGAGAGAAGGAAACGTAGTAGGTGGATATGGATTGAGGCTAAGAAATGAAAGAGGAAGCCGCCTGGTAGAATTTTGCACGGAGGACAACTTAATCATGGCTAACACTTAGTTTAAGAATCATGAAAGAAGGTTGTATACATGGAAGAATCCTGGAGATACTACAAGGTATCAGATAGATTATATAATGGTAAGACAGAGATTTAGGAACCAGATTTTAAATAGTAAGACATTTCCAGGGGCAGATGTGGACTCTGACCACAATCTATTGGTTATGACCTGTGGATTAAAACTGTAGAAATTGCAAAAAGGTGGGAATTTAAGGAGATGGGACCTGGATAAACTGAAAGAACCACAGGTTGTACAGATTTTCGGGGAGAGCATAAGGGAACAATTGACAGGAATGGGGGAAAGCAATACAGTAGAAGAAGAATGGGTAGCTTTGAGGGATGGAGTAGTGAAGGCAGCAGAGGATCAAGTAGGTAAAAAGACGAGGGCTAGCAGAAATCCTTGGGCAACAGAAGAAATATTGAATTTAGTTGATGAAAGGAGAAAATATGAACATGCAATAAATGAAGCAAGCAAAAAGGAATACAAAGGTCTCAAAAATGAGATCGACAGGAAATGCAAAATGGCTAAGCAGGGATGGCTAGAGGACAAATGTAAGGATGTAGAGGCTTATCTCACTAGGGATAAGATAGATACTGCCTACAGGAAAATTAGAGAGACCTTTGGAGATAAGAGAACCACTTGCATGAACATCAAGAGCCCTCATGGAAACCCAGTTCTAAGCAAAGAAGGGAAAACAGGAAGGTGGAAGGAGCATATAGAGGGTCCATACAAGGGCGATGTACTTGAGGACAATATTATGGAAATGGAAGAGGTTGTAGCTGAAGAAATGGGAGATACGATACTGCGTGAAGAGTTTGACGGAGAACTGACAGATCTGAGTCAAAACAAGGCCCCCGGAGTAGACAACATTCCATTGGAATTAATGACGGCCTTGGGAGAGCCAGTCCTGACAAAACTCTACCATCTAGTGAACAAGATGTATGAAACCGGCGAAATACCCTCAGACTTCAAGAAGAATATAATAATTCCAATCTCAAAGAAAGCAGGCGTGGACAGATGTGAAAATTACCGAACAATCTGTTTAATAAGCCACTGCTGCAAAATATTAACACGAATTCTTTACAGACGAATGGAAAAACTGGTAGAAGCCGCCCTCGGGCAAGATCAGTTTGGATTTCGTAGAAATACTGGAACTCGTGAGGCAATACTGACCTTACGACCTCTCTTAGAAGAAAGATTAAGGAAAGGCAAACCTACGTTTCTAGCATTTGTAGAGTTACGGAAATCTTTTGACGATTTTGACTGGAATACTCTCTTTCAAATTGTAAAGGTGGCAGCGGTAAAATGCAGGGAGCTAAAGGCTATTTACAATTTGTACAGAAACCAGATGGCGGTTATAAGAGTGGAGCGGCATGAAAGGGAAGAAGTGATTGGGAAGGGAGTGAGACAGGGTTGTAGCGTCTCGCCGATGTTGTTCAATCTGTATATTGAGCAAGCAGTAAAGTAAACAAAAGAAAAATTCGGAGTAGGTATTAAAATCCATGGGGAAGAAATAAAACCTTTTTAGGTTCGCCGATGACATTGTATTTCTGTCAGAGACTGCAAAGGACTTGGAAGAGCAGTTGAATGGAATGGACAGTATCTTGAGAGGAGTATATAAGATAAAAATCAACAAAAGCAAAACGAGGATAATGGAATGTAGTAGAATTAAGTCGGGTGATGCTGAGGGAATTAGATTACGAAATGAGACACTGAAAGTAGTAAAAGAGGTTTGCTATTTGGGGAGCAAAATAACTGATCATGGTCGAAGTAGAGAGGATATAAAATGTAGACTGGCAGTGGCACTGAAAGCGTTTCTGAAGAAGAGGAATTTGTAAACATCGAGTATAGATTTAAGTGTCAGGAAGTCATTTCTGAAAGTATTTGTATGGAGTATGGAAGTGAAACATGGGCGATAAATAATTTGGACAAGAAGAGAATAGAAGCTCTCGAAATGTGGTCCTACAGAAGAATGCTGAAGATTAGATGGGTAGATCACATAAGTAATGAGGAAGTATTGAATAGGATTGGAGAGAAGAGAAGTTTGTGGCACAAATTGACCAGAAGAAGGGATCGGTTGGTAGGACATGTTCTGAGGCATCAAGGGATCACCACTTTAGTATTGGAGGGAAGCGTGGAGGGTAAAAATCGTAGAGGGAGACTAAGAGATGACTACACTAAGCAGATTCAGAAGGACGTAGATTGTAGTAGGTACTAGGAGTTGAACAACCTTGCACAGGATAGAGTACCATGGAGAGCTGCATAAAACCAGTCTCAGGACTGAAGACCACAACAACAACAGCAACAGGATACTTGTATAAAAGGAATTGTTGTGGATGGCTAAATATCATTCACTGTACTTCGCCTTACGGTGTACTGGAAAAAGCATCCGTAACAGTTCTGCTGCAGACCAACTTCAATGTCTGAAAATAGCAAGCAGCTCGGATTTAAAAGGTAGAAGCATTGTTTAAAGTTTTCTTGTCAGGCTTTCTGAATGACAGAATCGTGATAGATACTTTTGAAAATATTTCCGGGTACCATTTCCCATTCACAGCACTTTCTGGAACAATTGGATCAATGATACCGTCAGAGGGCACGTCGCACTGTGGAACTGGTGTTGTGTGGAGGGGTGAGGGGGAGGGATGCGGAGGGGGACAGCACATCTACTGAAACTCGGCACTGTGTTCTTCGGACCATTCCATCACACACATGGCCTTCTGACGTGGCGCATTATCTTGTTGAAAAATATCGACGGAAACATGATCGTCTTAAAGGGGTGCACGTGATCTGCCACCAGTGTATCCATTTCGGTTGTCACAACAGTGACAAAATCTGGATAACAGGGATTTGAAGGCAAGTCCTCCGCCAGCAGTTCGCCGTCTTGCTCTGCCTACGACCTACAAGGTGTCTTGCATTTTTCCTTAGCAGATCCCTGAGTGCCCATTTGTCACTCTCTTTTGAGTACGGGGTACGTCTCGAACCTGGTCGGCGTGGCGAAAACGGTAGCCGTCGAGGGATTGACGCTGCCTTCTCTCTGAGTTTTACGTATACGACGCTGGCCGCTATGGATAGGTAGATTCCTATCAGCTCCCAGGAATGTAGTTTCGCCGCTCGAGCATGAAACGTTCGATTTCGTGTGCTATAAAAGAGCCATCATCCTCTGCAGTAGCAATGCGCCGCTATGCGAAGCCTCACGTTTGTAAACGAAGCTCGAGCTAATGGTGCGCGGCAGGTGCGCTAGGGACATCCGAGACCCAACAACGCCGAAGCCGGACTGTGATTACACGTGGTTTTGTTACTAATACTACCACTCAAATGCCACAAAAATTAAATAATTAGACCAGTGATGAAAGAAATATAGATTACAGATTAAGTACGAGTGGGATTGAACACGCGCCTCATACATGGTCGTGGCCGTCCCAGGACACCCGTTCAACTGCAGCGGTGATCCGTTCACTCAGTTCTTTCTACTACAGAGGACAGCTAACACTTTGATTGAACACGCTGAGCTACCGTGCTGACCACTTGGTCACCATGAACTCTGACGCCTGGCATCTATGGCGCGATACATCAGTTAGGTAACAGACGTGTAAAACTTGTCTTACGATTTTCTCTGGATTTCCAGAGTAGTACACCTTACGACTAGCACATTATGTTGTTTTAATGGCCTACTAAAAGTTTGAAGTAAATCTGTGATCCCAAAGACGTGGCCTCGCCTTGTCAGTACGTAATAGACAATACACTCCACAGGACTGCACAAGATGGAAAAACAAGTTTCTCAAACAATGAAATACTACAAATAGACCACAGTCACAACTGGAAAAGCTACTGCAAAGATTTACTGAAGCGCCTTGGTTCACCTACGTCTGAGCACGCGTGATAACTGAGATAGGTGATTTAAAATCGAAGAAAATAGTTAATTATGAATATTTACCCCCAGTAACTACTTACTGAATCATTTTCAGGAGAAATTTAAGTTACATGACAAGTATTTGCGGAATACAGAAGTGTATTATGAGAACCTTATCCCATGTTATTTCCAAAAGATCCTGCAGGAACGTCTTAAGACTTGCATCGAGCAAGCAACCTGCTAGAGTACATTATGACACGCAGATAATGCAGTACAGTCCAAAAATGCATTAAGGAACTTTCTGTTGGACAGTTTCTTCTACACCAGTGCCAAGTACTTCCACAGAGACTTTGAACTTTAGTGTTTCAGGTTAATGTGTAACTGAATTAGCACTGTTACACAGTAATGCCGTTTCACTTACGTGACATTAAATGTACACCCTCGACTTCTATCTACACCCAGGTGACCACTCTCTGCGGGGTGTGAAATGCGATTAATCTAATGTGACTCCCATCTAAAAATAAAAGGATATTTCAAATCATATCATTCCTAGCAAAATTAACCATACATATATATATATATATATATATACTATTAAGTGATCATAACTATATACAAAATAACTGTAGAATCTCTCACGTTTGTCTGTTTGCTTGGACACTCAAATCTCCAAAACCACTAGATAAATCTTCAAGGAGTGTTCACAGGTCACTTGAGCATACCTAGGGGCAAGGTACAGGCTTTGATTCGTCAAGACAGAATGAAGGAAAAGAAGGTTATAGTAATTTAAAGTTCTGTTTAAAATCGTCTTCTTGGCTTAGACGTTTGGGTGGTTAATCAGCATAATGTAGTACACCAGAGAACGAACAGATGGCGCCGTTAGTTTCGTAGTAGAGCAAAAAACCAATAGATGGCGTTGTTAGTTTTTTAACTCTCTGACAGAAGTATTTCCGAAAGTTTGTGTCAGTGACAGAATTAAGTAAAGCAAATGTTCAAAAATGGTTCTGAGCACAATGCGACTTAAGGTCTGAGGTCATCAGTCGCCTAGAAATTAGAACTAATGAAACCTAACTAACCTAAGGACATCACACACATCCATGCCCGAGGCAGGATTCGAACCTGCGACCGTAACGGTCGCTCGGTTCCAGACTGTAGTGCCTAGAACCGCACGGCCACTCCGGCTGGCTAAAGCAAATGTATCTTTAGGAACACAAACTAACATAGAATTTATTTGGCTACGATATACGGATTCACTGCTTCACTTAGTGTATCAACACCCTAGTGGCATTACTTTGCTTCTTTCAATAAGTGCTATTTATGTTCTTGGCTAGGAAAAAGATTTAAAGTTTGCATTGTGATTTGGGGTCAGTTTATTAAATATTCATCTCGTTTTGTTTATGAATAAAAACGCGTGTAAAAAGGTTGTGCCTTTCTGAATACACAAGACCGTCTAAAAGACAGAGTATCGTGCTGCCTCAAGAATCAAATTAAGGTCGTAAGGTGGGACCAGCTGCGGCTTGAGAACATTAGGCTTCAACTTGCTCTTTGGAGACTCTTTCCCAAACGAAGATATAAAATAATTCTGATCGAAAACGTCATCGATTAGCTCATTCCTGAAAACCCTTGACTCAGAGATCCTCAAAGGTACTTCCCTCCCTTACTTCCTTCCAATACAGCATAATAGAAGCGAAAATTTTGACGGTAAATGGCACACTGTAGCGGGTTTTTATAGCCCGAATCTCGTTTATTCTTAACAGTTTACCATTTCAGTTTAGCATGTACTGTACCAGATGAGCTTAGTTAAGCCATGCATATAACCAAAGTACAAAGTTAGGCGCTGCATGTTGCAGGCGTGTAATTCAGTGTCAGTTGCTTTCGCATGGCCAGTTCTCCTGTGTTAGTGAAGTAAAGAAGCTCTCCAATCACGCCCACGAACATACTGCTTCAAACACAGTGCACAAAAAAGCTTTATTAGCCGAAAATAAATTTCTCATGTATTATGTGTGCGGCGCACTTATAGATAAATGCCTAGGCAACGCCAGGTTTCTCACCTAGTATATATGTACACTTAAGAGCCTAAGAAACTGGCCTATGCATACGTATTCAATACAGAGATATGTAAGCAGGCAGAATACGGTCCTTGCGGTCGGAGAGGCCTATATAAGACCAACAAGTGTCTGGAGCAGTTGTTAGATCGGTTACTAGAACTCCAAAGGTATGTTATGAAGATTTTAATGCGTTTGAACATGGTGTTATAGTCGCCACACGAGAGATGGGACACAGTATCTCCGAGGTAGCGACTAAGTGGGGATTTTTCCGTAGGATCATTTCGCGAGTGTACCGTCAATATCAGGAATCCGGTTAAATATCCGGTAAAATATCAAATATCCGACATCGATGCGGCCGGAAAAAGAACTTGTAAGAACGAGCCAACGACGATTGAAGAGACACCCTACCTCATATTGCTGCAGATGCTGGACCATCAAAAAGTGTCAGCGTGTGAACCATTAGACGAAACATCATCGATATGGGCTTTCGGAGCCGAAGGTCCACTCGTCTGCCATTGATGACTGCACGATACAAAGCTTTTCGTCTCATTTGGGCCAGTCAACACCGACATTGGACTGTTGATGACTGGAAAAAAAGTAGCCTGGTCGGACGTGTCTCGTTTCAAATTGTGTCGAGGGGATGGATGTGTAAGAGTATGGAGACAGTCTCATGAATCCATGGACTCTGCTTGTCATCAGGGGACTGTTGAAGCTGCTGGGGGCTGCGTAATGGTGTTGGTCGTGTGGCCCTGGAGTGATATGGGTCCCCCGAGACGTCTAGATAAGACTCGAACAGGTGACACGCGCGTAAGCATCCTGTCTGTTCAACTGCATCCATTCGTGTCCATTGTGATTCCGACGCACTTGGGCAATTCTATCAGGACAACGCCACACCCCACACGTGCAGAATTGCTACAGACTGGCTCCAGGAACACTCGTCTGAGTTTTTAACACTTCCAATAGCCACTATATTCCCTCGACGTGGGCATTACTGAGCAATTGTGGGAAGCCTTGCAACGTGCTGTGCTCCACTCCTTTCTACTTTTACGGATTTATGTACAGCGCTGCAGGATTCATGGTGTCAGTTCCCTTCAACACCACTTCAGATGTTAGTCGAGTCAATGACATGTAGTGTTGCGGCACTTGCGCGTTCAAGCGGGGCCCCTACACGATCTTACGCTGATGTACCAGTTTCTTTGGCTCTTCAGTGTATATAATGAGGGCCCTACTAAAAGTTGTGAGCAACCCACTGTTAAAATTTTAACACTGTGTATTGGCTCATTGTGATCTCAGCAGCGTATATCAAGTGACCACAATCAGTACTTCTGAAATGACCAACATCCAGTACACCGTTTCGCCATTATTCTGTCATTGAATTCCTTTTTAAGGTGTAAGTAGGCTGTTTAGGTTTTTGTGTTCGCAACGCCACGTAGCGCTCTATATGAAAATCACAGATTGTGCTGTGTGAAGTCTGTGGCTGGTTTGCATTGTTGGAATATTTGCTATTGTAGTGTTGGGCAGCTGGATGTGAATAGCAAGTAGCATTGCGCAGTTGGAGATCAGCCGCCAGCAGTGGTGGATGTGGGGAGAGAGATGGCGGAGTTTTGGGAGCGATTGATCTGGACATGTGTCCATCAGAAAGAGTAAATTTGTAAGACTCAATGTAATGAACTGATATATATGACTTTTGATCCCTATTAAGGTAAATACATTGTTTGTTCTCTATCAAAATCTTTCATTTGCTAGGTACGCCTATCAGTCGTTAGTACCTTCAGTAATTAGACTCTTTTATTTAGCTGGCAGTATCAGCGCTCGCTGTATTGCAGTAGTTCGAGTAACGAAGATTTTTGTGAGGTAAGTGATTCATGAAAGGTATACGTTATTGTTAGTCAGGGCCATTCTTTTGTAGGGATTATTGAAAGTCTGATTACGTTCGCTAAAAATATTGTGTGTCAGTTTAGTGTTGATCAGAATAAGTAAAGAGTGAAATGTCTGAGTACGTTCAGTTCTTCTCAGCTGTTTGAAAATCAAATAACGTAAAGGGTTTATCAGCACAGTTGCTGATAAATTTTTCTAAGGGGATGTTTAAAAAGTAGTAAAATGTGCAGTTTTAATTGACCTCAGATTTTATCGTGGCTATGGAACTGTCTGCACAGGTGCCAGCAGTGCTTGGAGATGCATCAGATATTTAAAAATTGAAAACTCGGGTATTCAAGATGATTCTGTTAGCAGTCGTCCTCGAACTATCTCTACGATAAGCGACAAAGAAATAGCCGGCAAGATCATTAGGTTAGACAGGCGTGACGCAGTGAATGAAATCGCTGCAAACTTGCAGTAGGACACAGTGCGTTGCGAGAACTGAGTCTACGTTTTTGCTATCGAAAAGGTTCTGCCGCCTGCCTCCCATTTTTTAATGGAATAGCATAAACATCAGAGAAAATCTTTTTCAAAGATTTAAAAGAACGGTGATGATTTATTGATGACAAGCAGTAGAAGCTGATTCCATTATTTTGAGCCAGAAAGCAAACGTTGTCTATGGAACGGCACCACTTGGATACGTCATCGAAGAAGGAAGCGAAGAGAACGGCATCTTCTGGGGAGATTATGGACAGTGTGTTCTAGGATGGGCAGGAATGGGTTCCGATAGACTTTTTTTGATCCTGTACAAACCATTGTCAGACGTCGTGGTCTCCTGACCATCATTGCTTACATATTCCGCGCTCACAATCATATTCCGCACATCAAGACGCTTCATTCGAACCCAAACTGATGAAATAAACTCAATGTTGTATGAATTCATGTAAACGATATGCAAATAACTAATAAATCGCAAGTACGCACTGTGGTTGAAATGCTAGAGGCTGGCGTACACACATACATTCCAGACACGACGGCCACAGGAGCTTTTAGTTCGAGAGAGGCAATTGCACGCCAGGACGCCGGTCACAACCCATCTATGTCAGCCGTTGGCCGCCCGTGGAGCGGACAGCGTTCGCCCGAGGGAAAGGAGGAACAACCCCGTGTTCGGCTTAAAAGCAAATTCCGCTACATTGTGTGGGAGCAGCCACGCTACGTATTCATTACACATAGCACGCAGTTTCAGAGATTTTCACAGAGAGGCAGCAAACGCCAAATGCCGACACTACAGATTTCCAGATTGGTCGCCTTAAACTTAACGTCATTCTCCCGTTTTAGAAGAGCAATGCTGATTGGCAGACCATATTTCTGACGCCTTGAGCTGAAGGGGATACACATCTGGCGTGGAGAGGCGCCGTTCCGTTGTCGTTCTTGGAGCGAGGAACAAGTCTGCCCTGAGTACTTCACTGGGAGAGCACCTCTGTCGAGAGCGAATCGAAGTGCGACTCTTTATGCTGAGTCCTTGCATTTAAGCTTTGTTCACTGTGTTGGCCGATACACTCCTTGTGCGGTGTGAATGGACAGAATTATAGTTAAACGCCTACGAGCGAATTTTTGAGTGGCATTGTGGTGGACTGGTTATCTGACCGGTGTACCGCGCCAATAGTTAGACTAGGGGCGAATAGGAATCCTTGACTGCATCAAGGCATAGGGAGAGGTTGACTGGTGAAGGTCAATCCAGATAGAACGAGAGTCATCTTATTTGTCAGCAGCGAGCGGCGCAGACGGCAGTCATCGCAGCTTACGGCATTGTGCGCTACAGCTATTGCGAGCCCCATATTTTCTGCACAACAGTACCCTTCACTGCATTTCACATGCGACAGCCTCGACTGTACCTAGGAATATTCTAACGGATAATTATTCAAGTTGAGTAGGCGCGCCTCTCAGCCAATCTGCCAAGTAAACAACCATCTTAAACTTTGTATAGAAATTTCATTAATCCGGCTGCATACCCGGAAATTATTAGAAGAACAAATACGTCGGGAAAATTTCAGAAGTCACATCAAATACCTTTGAAACGTCCCATTTGCAAAATTTATACACGACTGTGCTTAAACTGACACACAATATTTTTAGCGCAACGCAATATGACTTTCAAAAATCCCTACAAAAGAATGGCCCTGACTAACATTAACCTATACGTTTCACAAATCACTTACCTCACAAAAATCTCGGTTACTCAAACTACTGCAATACAGCAAGCGCCACTACTGCCAGCTAACTAAAAGATTCAAACTACGGAAGGCACTAACTACTGATAGGTATAGTTAGCAAATGAAAGATTTTAATAGAGAACAAACAATGTATTTACCTTAGTAGTCATAACATATATATATATATATATATATATATATATATATATATATATATATATATATATATATATCAGTTCATGACACCAATTCTTACAAATTTCTAAACACCGCCATCTCTCTCCCCACATCCACCACTGCTGGCGGCTCACCTCCAACTGCGCAACGCTATGCGCTGTTTGCATCCAGCTGCCGCTGCCCGACACTACAATGGCAGACAACAATGCAAACTAGCCACAGACTGCGCATAGCACAGACAGTGATTCTTCATACGGAGCGCTATGTGGCATTACCAATAAGAAAACCTAAACAGCCCACTTACATAGCCACCATGCTCCCCACAAAAATGTTAACAAATTGTTTTGGGCAGTGGCCAATAACGATTTGATAAAATTTTTCATAATTACTATGACAAAGAAGTGAAATGCACACCCTTATCGATACAATGTTGTTCAAAAGCTAAAATTTTCTCACAGTCCATAAAGACAGTCCTGATCATACATTAAAGTAAAATTGCAGTGTTTTTCTCAAAGTCTGAGTAGTAAAAGAAAATGCACATGGAAGTAGTGGATTTCCATGCAGTCTTGAAGAAGTAGTGTTGTTATTTCAACGGAAAGACAGTGCTGACTCTTGACATGCAGACAGGTAATGGGCCACAACAGAGCAAACCCACAGCAGAGTCAGTCGAAGTTTTAAAGAATATTGGTAGGTAGGTCGTCACAGAGTAGACCCATTGTAGTCCTGGTAGAGATTACGGTATTGGTGGGCCACCAGAGATGCAGACCCACTGTAGACCTTGTAGAAATAATGGTATTGGTGGGTCATCAAATGTGTAGACCCACTGTAGTCCTTGTAGAGATAGCCAGCAGCCATCTGATTGACTGTGCAGGCGCACAATCACCATTGAAGAGTCTTGCGGATAATATAGCAAGTCCATAACCAACACTTGTGCACTCACAAAAATTGTTTTTGAAACGTCCCTAGAACCAGCAATGCTGTTATGCAGTCACTTACTGAATTATTAACACACGTGCAAACACTATCAGTCCCTACTTCTCACATATTGTCCATATACTATGACCAACAGAAATGTGTGCATTGAAATGTAATTTACAAGTTACTTAATTTGATGAACTGGTGTCAATTACAATTTTATAACATAAGAATACAATAACAAAGGTAGAAAATACATCTTTAAAGAACATAACAATACAGATAACATTTGCAGTAATACAGGCTTTACAAAAGAAACGAAATAACAAATACATCAGTGTTACAAAAATTACGACATAAGCACATATACATAAAAGATCAGAATAACTTTTGAAACATCAACTTCACACATGAGCATTAAAACAAAACACAATAAATAATGTCTGAATATATTTACTAAGAAAGTAACATAGTATTTGAAAAATTCTACAACATAAATCTTATTAGCTAAACACATAAAGACAGGAAAAAGACAAATACACAAGGGTACATAAACACATGGAGGGATAATACGAAAGGAAAGGACAGGGTTTGTTTTACTGCAGTATTTTGCATAGAGATCTCCCTTATTTCATCATTATTTCCAAAAACTCCTATTTATACCTGCTTTCTGTACTTTTCTCATATAACCTCTCAGTGCCTTTCTTCAAATCCATCGCAACTCATTCTCTTATATAGGCTACACCCTCTTAAGCTAACTTAAATCTACTGAGCTCAGGTGCTTAACTAAGGGACGAGGCAATGCAGCGGCACAAAACAATTAATACAAACAGCAATGACAAAAAAATGCAAGTAAGCATAGCGAGCAGCAATAAATGTGATAATTTATATCTAAAAATGACAAAGCTGAAGCAGAAAAAATATTACAGTAAACATGTTTAATACCTATGTCACATCTTAACACTAGAGTGATGCATCACGAGAACATACACTAGCAGATAAATTACCAAATCGTAAAAAAATTATTTATGCAGTTCCTGTGAAGGGAAATGTCTATTTATGTTCCCTCGTGTTCTTAGAAGTAGATCATAATTTTTTTTTCTGTATCTGTAGGCATAAAATAACTATATTAGTACATCTATTAAATTTTATTTTAACCAATGTTGCAGTGCAGCTAGAAACTAGATATTAAACAAAATAGGCAAAGCAAGGCGTGAAACGTCATTCGCTAGCCATAACGCATTTCATAATGCAGTAAACAATCTTCCAACTAGCAAAACAATAGACATGGAACGTTGATCATAGTTTCATTTCAGTAAATATCATAAATTAAGAACTCTACAGTGTAATCATGTTTTCAAGTTTGAGGGTGTCGTATTTATGATGCTTTCTACAAAGGAATGTCGATAGCGAGGATAATGGCTTTCCTTTTTTTTTACCTGTGCCTCTGAAAGGCACACACTAATGGCTTGTTTCCTGGTGGCTATCGCCCAGCTGAGCGCCCACGACGCATTACGTACAGGTGGTCACTTAACTTTCTTACCGAAATATTTACGACACCAGTTTCCGCTACAGTGGCAGTCTCATATAAAAAATTTCACCGGTCAAGCATTTGTGTTACAAATATGTAGAAACAAAATCCTGTAAATATAACAGTGTCCAAAAATTTTTGTCGGCCTTGTGACACATTCACACGTATACACACATTTCATAACTCTTAAAGTACGATTCTTGGTTTCTAACATCCTTTTCGTAAATCAGAGTCCCTAACCACTACTCCTTATTTCTTACCTTATTAAACATGTACATATCCGTCGACACGTCAATCTTGCAGCGACACATCAATATTTCATCATAATAAATACATAGCATAATCAAATAACTCTTATACCATCAGCTTATTGATCATAAACATACCGCAACAGCATAATACACATTGTCATCGTCATAATAACATAATAAAAACTGAGCTAAATCTCAAAATCATCGTAGCTTTCTGCAATAACTTCAAAACCTAAAAAATATTCTCTGCTCATTTCATTAGTGTCATCTACCTCAAACGTACTTTAAAAATCATGATCCTATACCAAATACATCATTCAAAGCTCTCATAGTATCACAATGGTTCCGAAAAAATATGAACATTTCACAAAGTACAGACAAAATAGAATTTCATAAGTGTGAAATTATCCAACTGTGTGATTGCGTAAACATGTGTCACTGACGTAATAAAAAAAATTTTTGTCTCTCAGTTAAATGATCAGATAGCTGTGTAATTTATGTGTTAGAGAAATATGGTGCCGATGTGTAAAGTTGTATAAGCAAATACCATATTAGCTAGGGCTCCTTGTGCTTGCCAAACACATGATACACAAAGTAAGCGTGTACCCCCCTGAGGATTAATGTAATTATATCTTCAGATGTTACAGATTACAGAAATGGAATGAAATGTATCACAGAAAACCTTTGTACCATTGTATTTCAAATATCTTTAAGAATAAATGCTTTAAGTAAAAAATTAGTCACTCAAATACGCGTACTGTAGCGCCAAACTGTGCGTCGTGTTGTAAGATAATCTCTGTGGAAGTGTCGTAGTTATCGTCCTCCGAAAGCTAAGTTCTACAGAAGTCAATGTACTTGTCTCATGATAAACAAAAGTGAAATGCTTTGCGTATAGATATCGTAGTTACTACGCTTATTGCCGTGATGAAGTTGGTACTGTACTGTAACGTATTGTTGTGCTACAGAAAAGGCTGTCTCATTGTAGCTATACCACAAAGTTACTACTAAAACACGTTTTACTTTCCAGAATAATACAGAAAAACTGTGCAGATATAAAACAGATACAGTGCAAAACCAACATTGTAAATTGTCACTCATTAGTAGCGTCGTGATAAAATCGTGTAGCTGTCACATAAACTAACCACTGAGTCATCTGGTATCTCACGGAAAGTACTTTAAATCCAGAATTTATTTTCAAGTAAACCAAAATGTTGCATTAGAATCTCATTAGCAGTACTGGTAAATGTTCTAAGTATGTCAGCCTTATAGTCGTTACGTAATCGTGCAACTAACAAGCAAGAATGTACACGCACAATAACACTGTGACGTCTGTTCACTATAAGAATGCATTTGTAATTTCTGTTTAAATAAGTTATCTTGGTTGTTGACTGGATATTTAATTTCAAACATGGCTGCATGTTAACAGATTCTAAGTCTAACAAATTGTACTAGTAGCGTGAAGTGAAAAATTTTATGGCAAAGACACAGTTAAAAGCAGATTATCTTTCAATAAACGGTTTTACATGTAAAATGTGGTGTAAACCTTTACTCTCCCTAGTACGCAGACTGTCAACTGAAAAGCAATTATCATGTGGTTACGTCGGTAAGGAACACTGTAATTTTGCTCAAGGTTAGCTTATGTTGTTTTTCTCTGAGCCCACCGGCGCACGCGGCTGCCTGCGGTGGGAGTCATTCTCTGTTACTTTGTTGGCGCGCGTCGTTATTGGGATTAGGAGACCTAACTTCTACAAATTCACCTTGCCGAGAGGGCCCTGCTCTGTTTGAATCCCGCCAATTCTGATGCAATTCAGGTCTGTCGTTACGATCATATCGTCTGTCGCCATGTCGGTAATTTCTGTAATTAATTTCTTGTCGGTCACGTGGTGGAGAATTTCTCCCTGAATCATAACTGCGCGCTTGACCGTTGCGTCTGAAGTTATTCCGTCTCCCTTGATAATAATTATTTTGGTTCCCGTATTGTCTTTTTCTCTGATTGTGTCTGTGATATATATTACTATGGAAATGCGATCTTTCTCTGCAACTATTATTAGTACGCCAGTGGTTGTCATATGGCTGGTGTCTGTTTTGGTCACGATTTGCGTTGTAAGAATAGACTTGTTGTGTCCAGTTATTGTTTCTGTCGTCATGGAATTGTGACGGATGTGAACTGTAGTGATTGTTTTCCTGTTTTCGCATTCCGCGACTGTCTGTGTCAATTTCTAATTCTTGTAAGAGTCCCTGAAACGCTTCAATGTCGTCTTTGCAACGCCCTGCCAAAATAATATTCCTTAAATGTTCAGGCAATTTCATTATGCAAATGCGGATGAGTTCTGAAGGGCTATATGGGTTTGAAAGATATTGGTTCTTATGCAACATGTCTTCAAAATATTTGACAAGCCTGGAAAATTCAGATTGTTCAAAGTGTTTCATCATCATTATGCTATTTACTCGGTCTTGTGTAGCTTGAGACCAATATGCTGAGAGGAAAGCATGATGAAATTCTCATTCACTGTGACAATCGTGAATGACCGATCGCATTCTTACAGCTGGTTCATTCTCCAAGTAGCCACACATAAATTCTAATCTGTATTCTAATGACCAGTTGGGAGGAAAACAATGAGAGAATTGATGAAGCCACGCTTGTGGATGAATGTCGTTGCCAGAATTCTTAAATGTTTTGAATTTACGTGTAGTAATGAACAGCTTATAGTCAAAATCATCATGTCGGCGAGTCGCATGTCGGTCATTGTTACGTCGTTTCGGCGGTTCCATCTCTAAATTCGGTGTACCTTGCCAATTTCTTTCATAATTTCCGAAGTGCCCTGTGTTATTATTTTGTGGCTGTTCCGTATTTCTATGTCCCCCTTCCCATATTGGAGCGCGAGTGTCCTCTGAAATACGTAATTGTTGTATTACCTGTGTCAGCTGATCTTGTACTTCCCGGATGTCTCTTTGGTGTTGCGTACTAATTTGATTCAGACTTTGTTTGAATTTCCTAATTTTTTCGCACTCTTCTGTGTCATGAAAGACTACCGGTTTTGTGTCATTCAGATTATCATCTACTTTCGTAGATAAATTAGTGAGCTGATCCGAAAGTTCGGCTACTTTCTCCGATAGTGAACACATTTCCTCAGTGTGTTTTTCTGAACCAAGTTTCAGAGTGTCCATTTGTGTTGAAATCGAATCTACTGTGTCCTTTAAATTTTCCTGAGTTCTGGCAAGTTGCGTAACCGAATCGGTGGATGCAACTGAGTCCATTGTAGCTTGCAAGGTGTCGTGATTTTCACGAACAACAGTTTGCAATTCTTATATGGCTGCTTCGTGATTCTGTAATGCGTTTTCATGCCGCGAAAAAATGGGTTGAAAATGCTCACAAATTTGTGTTTTTACGTCATTACATATTTCTTGCCATTTCGATTCAATGTTATGTAACTCAGTAGTTAAATCTTCACGTGTTTGATCAAGTGTGGTGTCTAACTTCCGAAGATTTTGGTCCATTGTGTCTAACTTTTGAAGATTATGTTCCATTGTGTCCAACTATTGCTGTGTTTGTCTCTGATTTTGTTCCATTGTGTCTAACTTTTGAAGCTTTTGCTGTATTTGTCTCTGATTTTGTTCCATTGTGTCTAACTTTTGAAGCTTTTGTCCCATTTGTTGCATTAATTGTAATAACAGTGCACTGGTGTCTGAAACATGTTCTTTACTGCTATTTGGCAATGCATTTGAACCGTCAATATTCGCAGTTTGAAAAACAGAAAATGTGTCTTGACTTATTTGAGAACACGGTGAGGACGCAAAACCTGAATCTACAGTATTTGCAAGAATGTGTCCTGTCATTTCGGAATCCTGAGGCGAGCTGTTGCCGACCGATCGATCGATAATGCTTCCCTGTTCACTAATTGATTCACTGTCAACACCATTATTTTCAGCCCGCTCCATTTCCCTATGTACAATTACCAAATTACTACTTTGAACATTAGTTAATTCATTACGTGGTGGCGCTAGTACACTGCTTTCGTCTTCACTGTCATTTCTTAGTTTACTTTGGAGCCTAGTATTACATTTTTCTCACGCCATTATAGTCACAATATTTCACACGACAACACAGAAAAGCACAATTTGAAGAGCAAAATAAGAAAACAAATTAACATAGCACTGAAAATAATAACTAGTTAATTGCAAGCGCAGCTGCGAAATACTTCGTGCAAAACTACATGCATGCCAGAACTGTTTTACTGTACAAAAATGAAAGACTGCAACTACAAAGGAAACTCTATTTATGATTACGCCCTAGCAATAAACAAAAGCTACACTAATTACACAAACTACAAGAAAAAATCAGAAGATTCCAGTGAGGTATCCTCGGCTAAGGGTCGACATATGAAACGTCCCCTTTGTAAAATTTATACACGACTGTGCTTAAACTGACACACAATATTTTTAGCGCAACGCAATCTGACTTTCAAAAATCCCTACAAAAGAATGGCCCTGACTAACATTAACCTATACGTTTCACAAATCACTTACCTCACAAAAATCTTGGTTACTCAAACTACTGCAATACAGCGAGCGCCACTACTGCCAGCTAACTAAAAGATTCAAACTACGGAAGGCACTAACTACTGATAGGTATAGTTAGAAAATGAAAGATTTTAATAGAGAACAAACAATGTATTTACCTTAGTAGTCATAATTTATATATGTATATATCAGTTCATGACACCAATTCTTACAAATTTCAAAACTCCGCCATCTCTCTCCCCACGTCAACCACTGCTGGCGGCTCACCTCCAAATGCGCAACGCTACGCGCTGTTAGCATCCAGCTGCCGCTGCCCGACACTACAATGGCAGACAACAATTCAAACTAGCCACAGACTGCGCACAGCACAGCCAGTGATTTTTCACACAGAGCGCTATGTGGCGTTACCAATAAGAAAACCTAAACAGCCTACTTACACCTTTACGGGGAGGAGATGGTTCAGGATATCCACCTACTGGATAAATTACGTGAGAAAAGAGCCAGGTTGCTGAGTTCACTAAATTTTTTACTGAAATGTAGAGACAATAACTTAATTCCAACTTTCGCCAGAGTTGTTCATTTTATTAATAGTGTAGCCGCCAAGAATATAAAACGCAGGGCTAGTCTGGCTTTAGTAAGAGAACGAATCTGTTTTACGTGTCGTGAGTTAGACGCTGTTGCCAGGAATTTATATTATTTACATCTGAAGATTGCAGCAAGATGTTCTTCCCTTAGCTGGGACTGGATTGACGGTGTATCCTGGGCCAAGGCAGACTGGGCTCACAGGAACAGTATGAACAGGCAAAGTGCGAAATTTAGCCAACTCGTAACACGAAAGCCGCAAGAATCTATCTCTGGACGATCCGTGGTGAACCTTACGGAGAAATCGTTTGACGATGCGAAGATGTCAGTGCTTGCGAAAGTTTTAAACTTCGTCCCGACTCCTGCTTCACTGCCTATAACGGATTTCATCAGTTACTTTGAGGAAGCCATTAGACGTCTTCCTGCGGATACTGCAGACGATATTCGACGTGAATTTTGCCGAACGTCGTTGAAATGTGCGCCACAACGGAGTAACATCTCGCCAGCTGAAAGAGCTGCTCTCCGCAGCCTCAGAGAAGATACTAGCACAGTCGTACTGCCTGCGGATAAGGGTAACGCCACAGTTCTTCTGACAAGGGAAGCCTACAACGAGAAGATATATTGTCAGCTAAATGATTCCACGTACCGCAGAATTGAAAAGGACCCGACAAGCCGAATATCAAGGAAAACTGCTACCCTTTTGAACGACTGTTCTCTACCTGAACAAGTTATCAAGAGATTGAGACCACACAATGCAGTACCACCAAGACTCTACGGTCTTCCCAAGATACACAAGGATGGTGCCCCACTACGATTAATAGTGAGTAATATTGGTGCTGCCACCTACTCTACAGCCAAATATCTGGCCTCAGTACTAAAGCAGTATGTGGGTAAGTGATGCCACCATATACGTAATTCCGAGGATTTTGTCAGTCGCTTGAAGGAAGTTAAGCTTAGCAGCTCGGATTTATTAGTCAGCTTTGATGTGGTCTCACTATTTACCAAAGTGCCTTTAATGGAATCGTTACATCTTATTGTTAACTTATTCAGTGCAGAAATGACGGCCTTGTTTGAACATATACTCTCATCAACGTACTTTTTATTAAATGACGAATTCTTTGAACAAACAGACGGCGTCGCCATGGGCAGCCCTTTGTCCCCTGTGGTAGCGAATCTCTTTATGGAGGACTTTGAGGAGAAAGCACTAGAGTCTGCTGTCTTAAAGCGTACGGTCTTCTGGCTGTACATAGATGATACTTTTGTTGTATGGCCTCATGGCAGACAGGAACTGGGGAAATTCCTTCATCATATAAACTCTTTACATGAGAACATCAAATTCACGATGGAGATTGAAAAAGGGCACTTTACCATTTCTAGACGTGCTAGTACGCCGTAAAAATGATGGGTCATTAGGACATTCTGTGTACAGGAAACCGACTCACACAGATCTGTACCTCCAGGCGTCAAGCTGCCACCACCCAGCACAAACAGCCAGTGTTTTCAGTACCTTAATACATCGAGCGTATGTAATATTGGATGATGAAAACCTCCACGCACAATTAGAACACTTGCAGAAGGTTTTTAAAGAGAATGGCTACACTTCACGCCAAATAAGAAAGGCCATGCGCAACTGTCATAACAAGAAGCAGCGCACTGAGGACGCTGATGACGACTTTAAATCTACTGCGTTTCTTCCATATGCCGGGAATGTGTCGTCGAAAATAGGCCGATTACTGAAGAAGAATAAAATCAAGGTTATCTTCCGTCCACCAGCAAAGAACCGGGCCCTGGTTGTATCCGTTAAAGACGATTTACAACTGAAGAAAGCAGGCGTCTACAAAATTCCCTATGAATGTGACTCTGCATATATTAGCCAGACGACAAGAACTGTCCATGAACGATGTACAGAACATGAAAGTTACACCCGTCTGCGGCAACCGTCAAAATCGGCAGTAGCAGAGCACTGTATTTCATTGGTACATTCAATGGAATACAATGGAACAAAAATTATAGCTCCGGTCTCCGGATTTTGGGATTCCGTAATCAAGGAATCAGTGGAAATACGTCTTGCCGATAATCTTATAAATCGTGACAACGGCTTTCAACTGGATAAAAATTGGACTCCTGTTATTAAAATTATACAATCACAGCGGAATAGACAGCGTCATTCGATACTCAATGACTAGATGATCTTTTACTTTCACCACCGAGGGCAGCACGTACAACTTGGCTACGCCGCGCATGTCAACACGTGACGCATGCGCTGTAGGATGCCAGTACATTTCGCATGCGCGAGACTCGGCATAAGTACCGCGACTGCACCTGGGCTCTTCAGTACTTGTGTACTCACCTGATGATGGCCGGACGTCTCTGGGTCGAAATATCGTGGCAGAATGTCGACGGGATCCGGCTGCATACCCGGAAATTATTAGAAAAAAAAAATTCGCTCTTTTCGTCGATTGGTTGGTCATTAGTATGTATGTTCAACAGCAGTGAAGACAGCACACTGTAGCAACCTATCCTTCTGATTTTCCATCTGCTTTTCTTTTGTCGCATTTCGAAGAAGACTCTTGTATTTAACAACAGTTCCCTAAAAACTCCTACCAGTTTGTCACTGTTTGTCACTCGACGTAATGTAGAGATGAGAGTTCGCAGATTTACAGTGGGAGTCATACCAGGAGCGCAGAAGCGTTCCCGAACGCCGCTCTGGTCAGGTCTGATACCAGTCTTGAATCATTCCACGAATTCTGCTACTGAACTAGTTACATCGGATAAATATGGAACTTAGGATGATACACCGGTTTTTTTCTGAAAAATAAACGGTATTCAAAATTGTTGCTCACTTCTTTCGGAAAGGATATATATATATATATATATATATATATATATATATATATATATATATATATATTCCTATTAGTGTATTCGGCGAATATTTACTATTTGCACGATATACGAGAGAGAATTGACAGAGCATGTGTAACCATACGTGCCAAAGTGATAAGCAATACTGCTCAACGAATGATAAGATTGCAGCACAGCATTGATACCAATGGTCATCACTTCGAACCCCTGTTACGTACCAATGGATTCGTCTAGATAGCCGCTATCAGAAAATAAGTACCAAACTGTAGCATCACATCTAAAAAGCAAAGTTCACCTTCATATCTCTAACGCGACCCCATCCTAACAACAAAAAACCAACGTCGTATTATGGCCAACGTTGTCCCACGCAACTTTTGTCCCACAAACTTTTCAGCTCCTGTCATAATTTCGGAGTCATTCTTGGTGGCAATAGTTGATGATTCACCTTGTATATTCACTACTGGTCATTAAAATTGCTACACCAAGAATAAATGCAGATGATAAACGGGTAATCATTAGACAGATACATCATACAATAACTGACATGTGATCACATTTTCACACAATTTGGTTGCATAGATCCTGAGAAATCAGTACCCAGAACAACCAACTCTGGCCGTAATAACGGCCTTGATACGCCTGGGCATTGGCTCAAACAGAGCGTGGATGGCATGTACAGATACAGCTGCCCATGCAGCTTCAACACGATACCACAGTTCATCAAGAGTAGTAACTGGCATACTGTGACGAGTCAGTTGCTCGGCCACCATTGACCACACGTTTTCAATTGGTGAGAGATCCGGAGAATTTGCCGGCCAGGGCAGCAGTCGAACACTTTCTGTATCCAGAAAGGCTCTTACAGGACCTGCAACAAGCAGTAATGCATTATTCTGCTGAAATGTAGGGTTTCGCTGGGATCGAATGAAGGGTAGAGCTACGGGTCGTAACACACGTGAAATGTAAGGTTCACTGCTCCAAGTGCCGTCAATGCTAACAAGAGGTGACCGAGACGTGTAATTAATGGCACCCCATACCATCACGCTGAGTGGTACGCCAGTATGGCGATGATGAATACACACTTACAATGTGCGTTCACCGCGATGTCGCCAAATACGGATGCTACCATCATGATGCTGTAAACAGGACCTGGATTTATCCGAAAAAATTACCTTTTGCCTTTCGTGCACCCAGATTGGTTGTTGAGTACACCATTGCAAGCACTCCTGTCTGTGTTGCAGCTTCAAGGGTAACCACAGCCATGGTCTCCGACCTGGTAGTTCATGCTGCTGAAAACGTCGTCGAACTGTTCGTGCAGATGGTTGTTGTCTTGCAAACGTCCCCATCTGTTGAGTCAGGGATCGAGACGTGGCTGCACGATCCGTTACAGCCGTGCGGATAAGATGCCTGTCATGTCGACAGTTAGTGATACGAGGCCGTTGGGATCCAGCACGGTGTTCCGTATTACCCTCCTGAAACCACCGATTCCATATTCTGCTAACAGTCATTGGATCTCTACCAACGCGAGCAGCAATGTCGAGATACGATAAACCGCAGTCATGATAGGCTACAATCCGACGTTTATCAAAGTCAAAAACTTGATGGTACACATTTCTCCTCCTTACACGGAGCATCACAACAATGTTTCACCAGGCAACGCCGGTCAGCTGCTGTTTGTGTATGAGAAATCGGTCGGAAACTTTCCCCATGTCAGCACATCGTGGGTGTCACCACCGGCGCCAACCTTATGTGAATGCTGTGAAAAGCTAATCATTTGCAAATCACTCCATTTTCTTCCTGCTGGTTAAATTTCGCATCTGTTCATGAGTGGCGGGGGCAACATTGAAATCTGCAGTGGGAATCCAAATTTTTCATTCAGGATTAAGATTTTACGGCAAAACCTTCAATCGTTTTGTTTGAACCATTTTCTTAGTATCGTTTGGTAATCGGACGAATAGAAATAACTTTCAATTGGAAATCCTATTCGCAACGTTGTATTTCTCCAACGTATCGAATAGGGGCCTAATCGACGAACCATGGTTGCCGTGGCTCGAGGTGACCGCTACTCTAGTTTTCCTTTTAGAGTAAATGTTCAGATATAGTGCCGTGAAGTTAGTGGTCTGCTTTTCAAATGACCCTATACAGGTCAGAAGCATATCCGCGAGAATGTCAGCTCAAGCGTTTCTGATGCGGTCGACAGTGTCTTCACCGCCTGTTACCACTTGCTAGTACACGTTATCTTTGGACCAATAAGATACGGTAACAGGCCAAGGAAGTTGATGATCTACTTACCACATCCAGTTCGACTTGTCTACACTCCAGTTAAGCATGTTGCGCCGGTTAACGCTACCTTTGTTTCTGAATGTGGGCTGAAGGTAAAATAGTACCTCGGGAAAGAACGTGGGGGTCGTTTGGATTTTTTCAAGTATGCATTCACAAAACGCTACCGGTCATGGAAATCGGTGCTATGAAGTTCTTGATGCAGTGACACGTGGTACTATGATGCAGTAACGTGACAATACTATCTATGAACACACCGGAACTGCACTGTACATGGCAGGCACTTTTTCGTGAATGTGGTGCACAGGCGGTAGTACAGCTATTTCATTAACTAAAACTACTAAGGTAACAAGTCTGCTCCATTTCGTTTTTCCGGTCTGTACGCTGCTATTAGGCAAAACGGTATTCACAACTTTGTAAAAGAACGAACGAGAGCGAGCTTTCTCTGGGAAACGCTCGGAACAGCAGCCTCAACATGTCGCCTGCATTTTCAGTGAATCATGATCATTTCAGGTTTTTTTGTTCTGCGGTTGCAACATTCATCGTCCACTTGCACGTCTGTTCTCCAAATTATAGGTAGGCTTGCAGGCAATAAAAAGAGCGCAAGTATTGTAAAGCTTGAACGATACGTGAGTTCCGTTCGCAGCGTACTGCCTGCTTGATTAGTCGTATTTCGCTACACGACCAGGGGGCGCTTCGAATAGTAGGCGGTTCGACATGTCGAAGGAATACAAAGTTGGGAGTGGGGTTTCCAATTAGAAGTCATGAAATACTCAACTCCCGCAGCGTGGAGCTTGAGTCCCAGGTGCCACTGCATTTTCAAGGACCACAGAGTAGCATGTCGTACATTTCGAACGTGTGCCAATTTCTATTCCTCCGATTACAGCGCCATCTACGGCGAGCTTCAGAGAAATCGTATGATTATTTTGTCGTAGAATCATAATCTGCAATAAACAATTTGGGTTCCCATTGAAAATTTCAAAGGTGCCCCCCCCCCCCCCCCCCCCCCGCCACCCACGTACAGGATGTAATGGCTGGTCTACTGTGGTTTCGTTGGATAATGAATGGTATCAGAATAAGCGTTGAATGTTAAATAAGCTTTTATTTGAAATTGCTTTATTTCACAGTTATGCAGTACATAAAAACAACACAAAATTCGTTCTTCTCCGAAAACAACGAAACGAAGTGAGCCGAAACTCTTCACCGTATTGTACATTCACCGCAGAACATGTTAAAAATAATATCCAAGTAGACGAAGACAGTGACAGGCTCAGCGTCTTTCCGATCTCGCAATGCTGCAGGGTCCGTTCAAATTGTTCTGCAGAGTTACTCACTAATTTCCAATTCGCTGCCGTATAATGCTAAATCCTCGATTGTAACACAATACCCGACAACCCTGAGACGGCGCCGAAGATAGAAAGAAATCCAATGGGTTAGGTTCCGGACGTCAGGCGGGCCAAGCAACTGGCCCTGCATGACCTCTCCACTTATCGGGATAAGCAATGCTGAGTTAGTTTCTTGCCTCCTGACTAAAATCTGCAGAGCCAGGGTCGTTCATATATCATAGGTTGGTTCCTGTAGCGATTGTGACATCACGAAACACATCACGCAGTTAATGCCCCAAAAACTGTCGGTATAATATATATTACTGGCCCTTAAAATTGATATACCATGAAGATGACGTTCTACAGACGCGAAATTTAACCGACAGAAAGTAGATGCTGTGATATGCAAATGATTAGCTTTTCAGAGCATTCACACAAGGTTGGCGCCGGTGGCGACACCTACAACGCGCTGACATGAGGAAAGTTTCCACTCGATTTCTCATACACAAATAGCAGTTGACCGGCGTTGCCTGGTGAAACGTTGTTGTGATGCCTCGTGTAAGGAGGAGAAATGCGTTGCATCACGTTTCCGACTTTGGTAAAAATCGGATTGTAGCCTATCACGATTGCTGTTTATCGTATCACGACGTTGCTGCTCGCGTTGGTCGAGATCCAATGACTTAGCAGAATACGGAATCTGTGGGTTGTTCAGGAGGGTGGCGCGGTACTGGATCCCAACGGCCTCGTATCACTAACTGTCGAGATGATAGGCATCTTATCCGCATGGCTTTAACGGATCGTGCAGCCACGTCTCGATCCCTGAGTCAACAGGTGGAGACGTTTGCTAGACAACAACCAACTGCACGAACAGTTTCACGACGTTTGCAGCAGCATGGAGCATCAGCTCGGAGACCATGGCTGCGGTTACCCTTGACGCTGAACCACAGACAGGAGTGCTTGCAATGGTGTACTCAACGACGATCCTGGGTGCACGAATTTGAAAACGTCATTTTTCGGATGAATCCAGGTTCTGTTTACAGCATCATGATGGTCGCATCCGTGTTTTGCGACATCGCGGTGAGTGCACATTGGAAGCGTGTTTTCGTTATCGCCACACTGGCGTATTGCCCAGCGTGATGGTATGGGGTGCCATTGGTTACACGTCTCGGTCACCTCTTGTTCGCATTGATGGCACTTTGAACAGTGGACGTTACATCTCAGATGTGTTACGACCCGTGGCTCTACCCTTCATTCGATCCCTGCGAAACCATACATATCAGCAGGATAATGCACCACCGCATGTTGCAGGTCCTGTACGGGCCTTTTTGGATGCATGAAATGTTCGTCTGCTGCCCTGGCCAACACATTCTCCAGATCTCTCACCAATTGAAAACGACTGGTTAAAGGTGGCCGAGCAACTGGCTCATCACAATACGCCAGTCACTACTGTTGATGAACTGTGGTATCGTGTTGAAGCTGCATGGGCAGCTGTACCTGTACACGCCATCCAAGGTCTGTTTGACTCAATGCTCAGGCGTATCAAGGCCGTTATTGCGGCGAGAGGTGGTTGATCTGGGTACAGATTCTCAGGATCTATGCACCCAAATTGGGTGAAACTTTAATCACATGTCAGTTCTAGTATATATATTTGTCCAATGAATACCCGTTTACCATCTGCTTTGCTTCTTGGTGTAGCAATTTTAATGGCCAACGTCACGGTCACCTCTTGTTCGCATTGTGTCTATGTGTATGTGTTTGACTGTTTGTTTTCTAGAAGGAATCTAGTTTCTGTATGGTTCCGATTCCAAATGAAACTGATAGCCCCCCTTTTCTCTTTTCTGTTGGGCGTGTGTGATGATCGTGTTTTTCTGGGTAAAACGGTCAATCACCAACAGAACTGTGTCAGCTACACATTTTAGTATTCAAACTATCTTTCAGATTTGTGACGACTATGAATTTTGTAGCTTAAGACTAAATCCCCGCTTAGCTCTGTTCATTTGGACAGAACCCACGTTCAGATCGCGCGACTGAAATAACCAGTGTCATTTGATTCGCCTGCTAGCGTTTCTACACTCCAGCTTAGAGCGTCCCCCCTAAGCAGCAGCGTACAGGTAGATGTAAATCTGTGTTATTCCGCTTCGTGCATCTCTTGCAGTGTACAACTGGGCGCTTTGGGCTCGGAGACTCGCCGGCCACAAAACGTTACTGCACGGCCTGACTTTCCCGGTGGGGAGGACGCTGGGCTTATCTAACCCCCAGGGGATGCCGGGGCGAGACGGTATCGCGCCTTGGCCGGTGTAAGAGCGCCGCCGTAACGCCGGCTTCCAGATAAACGTTTTCATATCGCAGCCGCCGCTACCGTGTAATTGCGCCGGGCGCTCGCGAAAATAGCTCCCAAATACAGAGACTCCTGCCAGAAGATGGGCAAGGCGCTGAATTTGCGGAAACACCGTCCTTCTACGATGGCGCCGGCGGCTCTAGCAGACTGTTGTAGGAGAAAAAAACGGAATAGTCCTTCGTGCTCATGAGCAGTGCGATTATCCCGCTCTGTACATTCAATCGGGACATACATAAAGGATATCAATTACTATATTGGATAATAAGTTTGCTTTAATTTACGTCTATGGTCACATTTTGTTAACAGATTACCGGTTTCGGTCATTAATGACCATCATCAGATCCACAGCAAAAATGCGAAAAAACATAAATACACTCGCGAACTGTATACAGCTCAAGAACAATACATAGACCATAATGAAAAGTAGTGCTGACAAAATTTACATTTGTGTGCTTTAAATATGAAGAGGCAAACCTGTTTCATAAAAACAAAGTCCTAATGTACTGCAGCCATAGTGGCATCGTCAAATGTTAAATGCATAATCAGCACCAGCATCGTCAAATACATATAAATAATATCACATGTACGAGTCATGTTGTCAGTGGTATTACTGTTTAAAACAAGCTGCGGTACAGTAGCCACAAGATGTTCGTGTTGTAAGTTCACCAGATGTCGCTAACGTCGGCATACATTAGTTTTCAACAATTAATTGAAACAGCGAAAATGAAGGGGGACACAATAGTTGTAGTCTGTAATAAGCTTAGAACGTATAAAAGGCATTACAGCAACAAAAAAGCAATAAAGAGGAGAACACGACAGAAGTAAAATTGTTAAAAACAGGAAGAGTTAAAAAAACTGTGGTTGACATGTGCTCTAGTGCCAATATTCTAGATAATGACATAAATATTAAACACCGTTGATAGTGTACCGGGTAATATTAAACAACCATAAAACAAATCGCTAAAAGAGCCACAAATGAAAGAAAACATAGTGCTGCACATAATCAGCGCCCTCAGTTAGCGCTATCTCCAGAATTCCGCACAGGCGGGAAGTACTTGGTGACCGGTAGAGGGCCCCTCGTACCCTGCGGTACTCCGTTGCATGAAAAGAATGATAAAATTCCGTAACAGTGAATGATCCACACTATCTCATTAAGGTAATCTACGAAATGAATGGAGAAGGAACAAGTACTAGAGTCATGCGTAAAATGAATAAAAACGAAGTAAATATGTCATGCACTCAATCCTAGGTGAATTTATCAAAACACTATATATAACTGAGGCGTGCAGAGACTGGAGTGGAACATTTTCAAATAAAACAAAATAGCCGTTGGGCGTATTAGTTTCGTTCTCTATCTATTGCTTTATAAATTTTAACTTTCTGTAAGAAATAAAGAGCACATCCTTCTTTCCCTTCTGTGAAGTATAGGCATACAACTTTCATTGCTCGCTATGGAACGATCGGTTTAAGATAAATGCTATCCTAAAGCCGTTTTGTTTCATGGTTGTGAGTGTTGTTTAAATCTTAATTAAAAAGAGTGGCATGTTTGACCGATATAATATTTGTCACAGTTACTGCAGTCAATCCTGCATACTCCAGAGCCATCAAATGTATGGTAGTTCCCTTTCAGTTTACGTATTATACGTATTTACGTATTATACGTATACGTATTATACGTATTATTCGGTGTGTAGCGGAGGGTACCCTGAGTACCTCTATCGGTTCTCCCTTCTATTCCAGTCTCGTCTTGTTCGCGGAAAGAAGGATTGTCGGTATGTCTCTGTGTGGGCTCTAATCTGTCTGATTTTATCCTCATGGTCTCTTCGCGAGATATACGTAGGAGGGAGCAATATACTGCTTAACTCTTCGGTGAAAGTATGTTCTCGAAACTTCAACAAAAGCCCGTACCGAGATACTGAGCGTCTCGTCTGCAGAGTCTTCCACTGGAGTTTATCTATCATCTGCGTAACACTTTCGCGATTACTAAATGATCCTGTAACGAAGCGCGCTGCTCTCCGTTGGATCTTCTCTATCTCTTCTATCAACCCTATCCGGTACGGATCCCACACTGCCGAGCAGTAATCAAGCAGTGGGCGAACAAGCGTACTGTAACCTACTTCCTTTGTTTTCGGATTGCATTTCCTTAGGATTCTTCCAATGAATCTCAGTCTGGCACCTGCTTTACCAACGATCAACTTTGCATGATCATTCCATTTTAAATCACTCTTAATGTGTACTCCCAGATAATTTATGGAATTAACTGCTTCCAGTTGCTGACCTGCTATTTTGTAACTAAATGATAAGGGATCTATCTTCCTATGTATTCGCTGCACATTACACTTGTCCACATTGAGATTCAATTGCCATTCCCTGCACCATGCGTCAATTCGCTGCAGATCCTCCTGCAATTTCACTACAATTTTCCATTGTTACAACCTCTCGATACACCACAAGTGCAGTGGTGTCACGAAACTGTTGGCGACAATTGCCGACTTGTAACCGACGACCCAAAAAACACTCAAGGTATTTAACAAACTCTTTTGTATGGTAAGATATGTGTTTGGTGCGTGACTACAGAGATTGTACTTTTTTTGTTTTCATGTAACGGGTTTACACGGGGAAAATATGTGACTATTTTGAAGACCGGCCGCGCTGTCGAATGTCTGGTCACAACACGTAACGCGCCAAACGCCACCGTTTTTCAGAGCAACGATCGCATATTTTCGTTGTTTCCTTTGTGGGACATTTATCGTTATTTTTGGTAAAACACTGTTTAGCTGACAGCAGTTTTTGTCTGACTGGCTTGTTTATTCAGATGTAGGAAGCTTACACAACCAAATAAACGTTTTAGAAAGTGGAAGCTAATGCTGGATATGCATAAAGGCGACAACTGATTTTATCTGAAAAACTTATTATAATTTCTTATTATATGTTAGAGCCACGAGTGGTGTTTCTGAGTCGAACGACATAAGTTTAGTAAATTACGAGGCGTGTTTTTTTAAGTAAGTACCGTTTTGAAATTTAAAAAAAGACGTGCTAAGATATCTTAATAATTTTATTTTTTCATGAAAGCCTGAATCTTAATCTATGCACTGACGCCATTACAGTCTGATTCTTCCTCGTTTACGTTGTGTACTGAGTGTTTAAGATGCCTCCAATAATCGTGAGTTCCACCAACCGTGAAGTACGGGCTGTTATAAGGTTTCTTAGTGCTAAAGGCCTAAAAGTGATCGATTTTCATCCTGAGATCTGTGCAGTTTACGGAGAAAACTTTATGAGTGATGGAATGGTAAGAAAGAGGGTGAGTTCATTTAAAGATGGCCGCACGAATGTGCATGATGAACTACGGAGTGGGCGTCCTTCGGTCGTTAATGAAAGTTTGGTGCAAGAAGTGGACAATAAGGTGAGAGAAAACAGACGCTTTACGAATTCCTCCTTGCGGGATGTCTTTCCTAATGTTTCTTGCAGTGTTTTGTATGGCTTTGTCACCGAGCACTTGAATTACCGAAAATTGTGCGCACGTTGTGTACCGAAAATTTTGACGGATGTGCACAAAACCAAACGTTTAGACAGTGCATTGACTTTCCTTGAACTGTACCACAACGACGGTGATGATTTCTCAAGCCTATTTGTTACGGGCGATGAAATATGGGTGCCCTACGTCACACCAGAATCAAAGCAACAGTCCATGGAAGTTGGGCAAGGGCATCGTTTTGTTGCAAGGCAATGCCCGTCTACATGTGGCGAATCACACCAAAGGTCTGATCACATCTTTTCGATGGGAAACTCTAGATCATCCTCCGTACAGCCCCGATTTGCGCCCAGTGACTACCATCTGTTCCTGCACTTGAAAAACACCGGGGCGGTCAGCGTCTTCAAGACGATGACGAAGTCAAAACAGTGTTGATGCAGTGGTTAACAAGTCAGGCGGCAGAATTCTATGAGGACAGTATTCAAAAACTTGTACAACGTTATGACAAGTGCCTCAATAATGACGGAAATTATGTAGAAAAGTAGCTTAAGGTACAGGCTTTCATGTAAAAATAAAATTATGGAGATATCTTAGCAGATTTTTTTTAATTTCAAAACGGTACTTATTTAAAAACACGCCTCGTACTTGGACATTCCAAAGAACTTTAAGACGACATAACACGGAATTGGAAATTTGTGGTAAGGACTATGGGACCAAACAGCTGAGGCCATCGGTCCCTAAGCTTACTCATTACTTATTCTAACTTAAATTAACTTACGCTAAGAACAACACACACACACTCATGCCCGAGGGAGGACTCGAAACTTCGAGGGGGAAGCCGTACGAATCCTAACAGGACGCCTGAGGCCGCACGGCTATCCCGCGCGGCCCATAATTCGGTTTATTGTTAATAAACACTGTACAGAAGTTCTGTGACCCTCACTGCTGGTTTAGTGATGCCTGTAGACAACAAGCAGACTCCAAGTTTATTACAGTCGTCTTCAGGGGCCGAGCGGTTCTAGGCACTTCAGTCTGGAACAGTGTGACCGCTACGGTCGCCGATTCGAATCCTGCGTCGGGCATGGCTGTGTGTGATGTCCTTAGGTTAGTTATGTTTAAGTAGTTCTAAGTTCTAGGGAACTGATGACCTCAGCTGAAGTTCCATAGTGCTCAGAGGCATTTGAACCATTTGAACAGTCGTCATCCCTGTTTACGTATGTTTTTGTCTTTACCTTCTCACGCCATAGAAAACCAAACCTGCAAATCCAAAAGTTGAAATTAATGTTATGTCACAATGAAATATTTCCGGGTACGGTAGAGAAAACAGAATCGGATGAAGATTCTTTGGTGCCTCAACTATTATGTGGTTTTCGACGAACTTTGAGAAGATAAAATAGTAAACACAACAACTACGGCTACAATAACACAGAACGTATTTCCTAACTTCATGGAGCAAATATAAAAATGCAGTAAATGAAGCAGGCAAAACGGAATACGAACGTCTCGAAAATGAGATCGACAGGAAGTGAAAAATGGGTAAGGAGGGATGACTAGAGGACAAATGTAAGGATGTAGAGGCTTATGTCACTAGGGGTAAAACAGATACTGCCTACAGGAAAATTAAAGAGACCGTTGGAGAAAAGAGAACCACAGGTATGAATATCAAGAACTCAGGTGGACGATAAATAGTTTAGACAAGAAGAGAATAGAAGCTTTCTAAATGTGGTGCTACAGAAGAATGCTGAAGATTAGATTGGTAGATCACATAACTAATGAGGAGATATTGAATAGAAATGGGGAGAAAAGGAGATTGTGTCACAACTTGACTAGAAGAAGGGATCAGTTGGTACGACATGTTCCGAGGCATCAAGGGATCACCAGTTTAGTATTGGAGGGCAGCGTGAAGGGTAAAAATCGTAGAGGGAGACAAAGAGATGAATACATTAAGCAGATTCAGAAGGATGTAGGTTGCAGTAGGTACTGGGAGATGAAGAACCTTACACAGGTTAGAGTAGCATGGAGAGCTGCATCAAACCAGTCTCTGGACTGAAAACCACAGCAACAGCAGCATGGAGAAAGTAACTCAACTGGTGCCTGATGACATTTTTTGTACACTCAAGGCTAGGAAGTAGCCTCACTTACTTACTTTACCATTCATGTGTAGTTCTTGTCTCCAGGCAACACGTCAGTGGATTGTTCTTGTCTGTTGTCGAATTAAATCAGATTTTGGTTTAGAAATGGAATACATTTAGTTAATTTGAAGCCAATTTGATTATTTTTCGACTGTGACTGTCTCAAGAAGTATGTAAAGGTTTATTTGAATTACCGCTACCAGTCAAAAACTTTGTTAACTATTGTATTACTTATTTATTTAGCTACATGTTTCGAGGGAATACCTCATCTTCAAGCTAATTGGCATTACAGAAACCATTTTACAGTAAGGTCCTAATGATGTTATATAGTCTTTTGATAAATTCCAGAAGAACTCTAGAAGAACAAAGACCACCACAGAATTTATTGGAAAGACTATGTAACATCAGTACGACCTTATTGTAAAATTGTTTTTGTAATGCCATTTAGCCTGAAGCCGAGGTATTTCCTCGAGACATGTCGCTAAATGAATAAATAATACAATAGTTAACAAAGTTTTAGCGGTAATTTAAAAAAGATTTACACAAGTAGGTTAATATTAAAAAAATACATTCGAGCGGTTGAATCAGGAATGTTTGTGTCCGCTCTCCCTACCAGCCTACCATACGCCACGGGATGAATCATGATAGAATCAGGTCACTGGCACTGGCCTCGATTAGCCGCCTTATTCTCCAGATAGGAACAAATGCCACTCCTTCTTTTGGGCTGTATGAAAGACAACGTGTGCAGAAATAACACATAAAACATTTCTGAACTGAAAACAGCCATTCAGGAAGTCGACAGCATCGATATTCCGATAGTTCAGCGGGTCGTGCAGAACTTCGGTATTCGTCTGCACATCATCGCCAATGATGGCAGGCGTTTCGAAAATGTCATAACCTAAGTCAGAATACCTGTAGTGACGTTTACATATTGAATAAAGTGTGTGCACGCCGTAGTTTGTAACTAATTTACGTTTTTCTTCATATCTTTCAATAAATGTCACCCTGAACGGTCTTTGGCAAATGGTCAAAAAGTGTTGTTGCTGTGTAAGGAATTCCTTTCTTAACCACGGGTACCTTTAATAATCGATAATAAAGGTCGTTTCCTCCTCTGCTGTTGTCGGTACGGTCATTACTGTTCCTCTTAAATTATGATGGGTTATTTACGACCTATTTCGTTAGGGAACACGTGTAGTGTGATAGTAGAATTAAAATGCCCAACTTCACATAGAGGTACCTAGAAGACGACGGCGAAATTACAGCTCGTTTTTTGCAATCAATACTTCCTTTCTAAGTGATGAGTTACCCCGGAAAATTACTCTATATGGCATTAATGAGTGGAAACACGCAAAATATGTAAGGGATCTGATTTGTTTATTTCCAAGACAAGTAAAGATACGAAGATGCCTGCCACGACCCTTAATTTTTCTTATCCTCTCTTCTCGGTCTTTGTGTAAAATGTACGTTTGCGGAAATAAAATCGTTTTGCCGTCAGCTTCATATACCTGGTTTCCTAACTATCTCTTTCCCGCAGCCATTTCAGTCGGTATTCACGACTCGTTTCCGTAGTACTCACGTTTTGATCTTATCTACGTGAAACAAGTAAGGACCTTCCGATACAAGCAAGCATTTGATACTTTTTTATAGGTAAGTACTACTTTTAGAATCTAATTCATCCAATTCTTACTTGGTATCGAAACGAAAGTGGTTGTGTCGTAACACTTTCATGCTCATATCCGAGTAGCTAGTGAGTGACTGACAATTCGGTTGTGTGTGTGCGGTTCACCATTCCGACCCTCCCTCCCCCATTTCCCAAGCTGGCTATCGTTCGCCACGCCTGTTCATCTATTCGTCACCTGTAATGTTTGATGTAGTCTGTAATCGTGCAGTGCAGTGCTTCTTGTCAAAAGTTTTGTACCATTTATTGTGTCACGCAGCCGCTAAAATTTAAACCTTGGTCGTAGTTTGTTAAAGTGAATGACACTACGACAGAGTGCAAACAATGTTTTAAACATGCAAACATTTTTTTGTTGCTATTGGTGCGATTTATGTAAACGCGCAACTTCTCCCAAAAAAAACAACAACAAAATGTTCGCAGGGCCTCCGTGTAACTATAATAATACTTCCGTGACTGCCTCTGAGCGGATAACGGCCATCTCACAAGACTTCCTGGAAACGTGATGTCAGGTTGACGTCACACGCAATATTGAACACAGCATGAATTTTTAGCGACTGTGAGACAGAGAAGAATGTGAATGTTAATTGCTCCTCGTTTAATTCGCAGCAATTTAGGCTGTCCTCTTCGGAAGTATCCTAGTATTCATTTCAATCTTCGTCCTCTAATGACTCGGAAGTCTAAATAACATCGATATTTCAGAACATATTTTGGTTATATTGATAAGAATGTGCCAGAATGTGTTAAAAACGCGATGCTAGAAAAAGAAGTATTAACAGACAACGAAATACGAGACTACATTGAACTCCGTACATTGTGTGTGCGTGTGTGTGTGTACTAGGAAACATATAGATGTTTTCGTTTCGTAAGCATTTAATTATGTAACTAAATACTTTATCCTTGTCAGTACCACGACGTTGGCACCCACTTAGATTAGTCCAATATACAATGGCCTGCAACAGCTCTATCTGATGATGTGGCTGCAATGGCTAGTATGATAGTTAATGGTACGGTAAATACGTATCACCTTGGAAAAGCTGTTGACTGCGTATTAGACCTACAAAATCTCCCATCTTACTTTAGCTGCTATGTGATTGAGTGCAAAATGTTGATAAGAACCTCCTTGTAGAGTCAGGTGCCGAAGGTGAAGGCAGATTTCACATTCCTTAATTTCCCGGTAACATTCAACGCACTGCCCTGCTGCAGAATGTTAATGGTGGACCGAGCATATGGAATAGTATCCCAGATAAGTGAGTGTCTCGAAGACTTCTTAAGTAAAAAAAAGCAGAGCGTCGTCCAGGAGAACTCAGGTGCTGAAGGTGAAGGCAGATTTCACATTCCTTAATTTCCCGGTGGCGTTCAACGCACTGCCCTGCTGCAGAATGTTAATGGTGGACCGAGCATATGGAATAGTATCCCAGATAAGTGAGTGTCTCGAAGACTTCTTAAGTAAAAGAACCCAGAGCGTCGTCCAGGAGACCGAGTGTTCATCATAGCATTGTTTATAGTCTGGAGTGTTCCAGACAAATGTTGTAGGACCGCTTTCTGCAGTATACACATGAATGATCTGATCGACAAGATCAATAGCTGTCTGTGATTGTTTGGTGACGATATTGTGGTTTAAGGGAAATTATTGTCGCTGAATAACTTCTGTAGGTTGCAGGATGACTTACAAAGAATTACTGTCTGGTGTGATGAATGACAGCTTTGCCCTAAATGTGGAAAAACGTGGGTTAAAGCAGATGAGTAGCAAAACCAATCCTGCAGTGTTGGAACACTGTGTTAGTGGATGCCGAGACAAATCCACGTCGATTGAATATCTAGGCATAAGGCATACGGTTGCAAAAGTGACGCCTGTGAGCTGAGGATGACACGGCGGCCTGTCGGTTCCGTTGGGCCTTCATGGACTATTCGGGCGGAGTTAATTTTTTTACGGTTGCAAAGCGATATGAAATTGAGCGACCGCGTCAAGTGGTAGGGCGAATGGTTGACTGCAGTTTACTGGGAGAATTCTAGAAAAGTGTAGTTTTCTCTGAAGGAGACCATGTACAGAACGTTATATTCGAGACGGTTCAAGAACGTCACTGACATCTAGGAAGACTAGCTTGCTTTCAGCTGTGAAATACATTTGACTGTAACTGAAAACAATAACCATATACAGACCAGCGACAACACTGAGGCGTTACCACAGAAATGTATAAAAAATGATGTTACGTGACTGGTTGAGACAGGCGCACGGAAATGTCTGCTGAGCCCACAGCAACATTCAGGGATGTTCTCACGCCATTTCGACATTAGTGCGATTCATTTATGTTCCAGTGTTAGGAATCCGCACGACGTCATATTGAAGGCATACATTCAAGCACTTCAAAGACTCGTTACCGGTAGCTTCGATCAACACAAGAGCATTGCGGAGAAGTTTCGTGAAATCAAATGTGAATCTCTCGAGGGAAGGCGACCTTCATTTTACGAAACTCCATTGAAAATCCTAATTTTATTTGTTTATTCGTATGTGTTACGACTTCTGCACCACTTGTTAGCAGCAGACACAGTGACTGCGCCAAAGACTGACACAGCGTGGAGTTTTACAACTATTTATTGAACTTGCTTTACAATCTCTCCCTCGTCGTTACTGCCCAGCCCTGCGGATCCCTCCACCTGGCTGCTGCTGTGTCGATGTTGATCGCAATGCTGATCGCACTCGGAGCCTCAGGCCACCAGTGCTTCGCTGAAGCCAGCACGCCCTGTGGGTGAGATGAACTCGTCGCTGTCGGCGCCCCACTACGGCACGCCCACGGAGCCGCGTCGCTGTGAGGTCAGCTGCCGGCGCCTGCTGCACCGGCGGCTGGGAAGCCGTCAGTCGCGATGCCCGGGAGGTCCCGTCGTGGACGGACCACGCGCCGTGGGGCCGGGTTGCCGTGAAGTCCGGGCGTCAGTCCCCGGCGGCGCCTGTGACCGAGACCGCACTGTGGCCGGTCCTGCTGGAAGCTCTCACTGTAGTTAGTCAGCCACGGTGCCGACCGAAGTCGGGCCGACCTCCAGAGCTGAAGTAGACATCTGGAGGCAAACGGATGACTCCTGCGAGCTGGAACAGACTCCCAGAATCGTCACCTACGAAGATTGAACATTCGGACACGGACCACGTCCGTCCTCAGATCCGAACTGCTTCCTAATGGCTTGTGTCTGTTGCTGCCTGCGCTCCACTGTTTATATCCGGCAGGAGGACGTTTTTTACCCTCATTGGTACCTTTTTGTTACTACTCCCGCAGTGTATTGCAGCGTAGATTAGCGTGCTGGCCTCGCTTCTCCTTACTCAGCACTCTCCACGCTTCGCTCGGCGCTCGGTCTGTGTGCGTCCTTGCGTCGGCCGGTTGGTTGACTGCTGCTGTCAGCCAGGCTATGTCTGCCTGCTTACCTCGCTACTCCTCGATCGGCGGCGTGCCTCTGTTTTGCCATTCTCCACTCAGTGAAGTAACACTTACTACATTTGGCAGCAACATATGGCTCACATGCAATGTAAAATTACAGGTATTGAACTTAAGTATACCTAAATTCCTGATACATCTAAGAGCTATGTCGTCAGCTTTCATGAGGTGACTCCAACTCTCCTGATAGGAGTGCAACGGACATACATCTCCAATGTGCACTATCGGTTCGGAGCCCCACAGTCACAAACCGGAGACTTTGTAGTTTCCCATTTGTAAAGTGACTCTGTGCATCGACCATGTCCAGTGGTAACTGTGTTCAATTCGGCCCACAGTTTCCCGGCGTGACAGCCGTTTAGCCACACTGGGGCTCAGTACTCGGCTGCTGAGAAGACCAGCGCAATGTACGATGTCCACAAGGTATCTCCTGAGTTTCCCATGCCATTCCACACAAATTTTTAATAGTACTGTTACGAGTTTTTATCTGGGCAGTGCTATTTTGAACATTTGTATATGAAAGCTTGCGATCAAGGGTGATACCAAAGTACTTACGTTACTTGTAATGGCAAAGAGTCTTTCCCTTGAGTTTCAATCTGAGCACCGTATTAGCTTGCTTGTTGTTCAGGCGGAATGTACGTACTTCCGCTTTAGTTGTACTGGGTTTAAGTCGTCACTTTCTAAAATACGTTCTCATAACTGCTAGATCTTCTTTGAGAACTGTCTTGCCTTGTCAGAGATCTTTGGTTCTACAAGCAAGAGCGATATCGTTCTAGTAGCAGTATTTTGTTGACCTGGTATTGGAGTGACCGGTCATATATAGGTTGAATATTAGGGGGCCTAAAATGGAGCCGTGAGATAGACCATGAAGTCCAGTAATTAATTTCCTCTCCTTGCTCACATTTTCTTCCAACTAAATTCGTAAATACGCATTGTTTATCACGGTGTTGATGAGAGCTACAGTTTTTTGGCATCGGATTGTTTTATTAATTTGTATATGATCCCTTCTCTTCAGACTGTGTCGTACTCCTCAGTTACGGCTATCAACGCGACAGATATCTTCACGTTTCCTTGGAAGACATGCTCTATGGAAGCTGTTAGAGCCAGCAACTGGTCACAGAAGCTTCAGTGGGGCCTGAAACCTGCTTTATCAGCTGGATCATGTTCCAGAACAAAGCCGCTAATTCTATTATAAATGATCCTCTCCTAGAGTTCGTAAGTACAGCTCAAAAAGCAAATTGTCCTTAAACGTTTAGGGTAGTCAGCCGGTTTACCTTGTTGCAAAATTGCCACTATTTCTGTTCTCTTTAGCTAGTTGGGCAGTGATGCATTATCTGTGATGTTGGAGAAGAAGCGGACAAGCCATTTTTTTCACCATAACCAATGGTTATCAGAATCTCCGTGTGTATATTATCTAGATCAGTGGCCTTATCACATTAAGTTTGTTTCAAAGCCTCATCCAATTCAGATAGTGTAAACAGTGAAGAGAAATTGGATTTCTTTGGACACTGAGCTTTGGAGAGAGGTGAGTTCTCGTTTTATTTGGGAAGTATGTTGTTTGTCATGTCCTGACCTAGGTGTACCAACTATATGGCTAGCGATTTTGTTACCTGAAATACCAGGCTTCTTACTAGGTTTATTGGAGGCTCCTCCAAACTTACGCAGAAGGCTCTATGCGTTTCTACCTGAATGTTTTGAAGTTTACATTTCCTACCTTCTCTCGCCATCGTACTCTTCTAGCAGCGTCAAGACTTTGGATGAGGTCATCTGCAAAGATGCTGTCTCCGGTTTGGCTATACTGTTCGCAAAATTGTTCGCAATGTTTATTTCACCCTGGTACATCCACAAGGGATAAACATCTCAGAAGCATTAAGAACAGCCCCGACATATCGAGGGTAGTTTTTGGTTCCTTTGGAATAAAACAGATAGTATTTAATTAGGTGATCGGCAAAACTCCGCCAGCCAGCCCTGCGAAGATGCCCATCTGGGTAGCAGTACAAATCTCGCTACTGGAAAAGAGAGTCCTATATCGGCGATTATTGGCCAGTGCCGGCTGTGTGAGAATTCTCAGAATCTGGTGTCTCCCACAGGTTGCAAATCGAGCCTACTGCCACGAATGTTCATGTCGCGAAAGAACGTAAAGACAAGGGAAGACGTATTAGGGCTCATACGGAGGTGGATAGACAGCCGTTTTACCCTTGCTCCATTTGTGATTGGAACCGGCAAGACAACAGCTAGTAGTGGTAAAAGGTACTCTCCACCGTGCTTTGTATGTAGACTTGCAGATTATGCACGTAGATGCAACTGCAGCTTGTTACGGCTGTGGTTACTGAGCACATACTTTCGCGAAAGAAATATCTGAAGAGAGTATAATCTGCAGGGACAAATTCTCGGCCGAAATGGCCACACATATGGCTTTGTATGATTGATTATTTGTATAATACAGCCAACCTATTGCAACAGCCTTAAACTGGTTTCAACACCGGCTACGAGTGTCTTCATCTGAAATCCTGACAATTACCTTAAACGATTACAGAACCATTAACACAGAGAAAATTCAAGATATATCACATAAATCGGATTTATGAAGAAACTGTTGTCACATTTACTAACAGCTGAACAGGTTTAAGAGCAAAATGCACTCGTAATACAAAGTAATTCTGATGATGGTAATATCTCAACTATAGGAAATTACAGACATTGGAACTGACTTAAAACTGTTAACCGCCAGTAAAATTATAGCACGTAATAAGCCGCTGAGAGCTGTAAGAGGCAACAGGCAGTGGTGGTGGCATCAGACAGAGGTTCACAGGCCGAAGTTGCTGAAATGTGCACACGAAAAAAGTTGTACCATGTACTAACAACTGAATAAAGGAGTTGAATGAATTAATTAATGTTTTAAACAGCATAGCAGTGTTCATCTCACAAGTCAAAAAAAATAATAAAATTGTTCAAATGTGTGTGAAATCTTATGGGACTTAACTGCTAAGGTTATTAGTCCCTAAGCTTACACACTACTTAACCTAAACTATCCTAAGTACAAACACACACACACCACACAGTCCATGATTGCAGCGCCTGAGACCTCTCGGCTCATCCCACACGGCTCTCACAAGTCTGTAGCCAGTGTTATAAAAACTGAACGACAAACAATTGCAGTTATTCTATATGTTTTGTGAGAAATCTATAACACTTTATTAAATAAAAAGGAGAGAGGACGAACAGGGGTCAATTTACGTGTTTCTACGTAAGAATTTATACCACTGAAGATTTTTTTTATTACGTAACAGCAATTGTTAATTCAGAATGAAACAATCATTAAGAGAAAAGTGTCGAATTACACTCCCTACATTAGACACTTGTGACCCTTTCGTTACATTGTCTGGTTGATCGCTAATTTACGAAGTTGCTTGAAACTTACAACTTTAATATAGCATCAAACAACAGTAATAATAATATCGGGGACAAAATTAACGACTCATAAACGATGTAGTCTAAACAGTTCCGATATGTTAGAATAATGTGTATTCAGAAAGCAAATTAATAGCGCATTTGACACAGTTCCATCATTCACAATCTCGTCGGGAAACCCAAGTCCAATTCTCCACCTTGATATTAACACAAAAAGTTCACACCAGGTGCGCGGCTGCTCACCGCTCAGAGACTAAGCCCCGCGATACCACACAACGCGGATTTTTTCCAAGTCGTTTCACTTCCTAGCTGCCTAAAGACCATCTGTTCGCTTTCGCGTCTCAATCTCAACTGTACCTCTTGGTGTCTAGACCAAAACTGTCCACTTTGGTGTCTCCAGGCCATCTGTTCGCTTTCGCGTCTCAATCTCAACTGTACCTCTTGGTGTCTAGACCAAAACTGTCCACTTTGGTGTCTCCAGGCCATCTGTTCGCTTTCGCGTCTCAATCTCAACTGTACCTCTTGGTGTCTAGACCAGAACTGTCCACTTTGGTGTCTCCAGGCCATCTGTTCGCTTTCGCGTCTCAATCTCAACAGTACCTCTTGGTGCCTAGACCAGAACTGTCCACTTTGGTGTCTCCAGGCCATCTGTTCGCTTTCGCATCTCAATCTCAACTGTACCTCTTGGTGCCTAGACCAGAACTGTCCACTTTGGTGTCTACAGGCCAACTGTTCGCTTTCGCGTCTCAATCTCAACTGTACCTCTTGGTGCCTAGACCAGAACTGTCCACTTTGGTGTCTCCAGGCCATCTGTTCGCTTTCGCGTCTCAATCTCAACTGTACCTCTTGGTGCCTAGACCAGAACTGTCCACTTTGGTGTCTCCAGGCCATCTGTTCGCTTTCGCGTCTCAATCTCAACTGTACCTCTTGGTGCCTAGACCAGAACTGTACACTTTGGTGTCTCCAGGCCATCTGTCCGCTCTCGCGTCTCAATCTCAACTGTATCTCTTGGTGCCTAGACCAGAACTGTCCACTTTGGTGTCTCCAGGCCATCTGTTCGCTTTCGCGTCTCAATCTCAACTGTACCTCTTGGTGTCTATACCAGAACTGTCCATTTTGATGTCTTCAGGCCATCTGTTCGCTTTCGCGTCTCAATCTCAACTGTACCTCTTGGTGTCTAGACCAGAACTGTCCACTTAGATGTCTCCAGGCCATCTGTTCGCTTTTGCGTCTCAATCTCAATTGTACCTCTTGGTGTCTGGACCAGAACTGTCCACTCTGGTGTCTCCAGGCCATCTCTTCGCTTTCGCGTCTTAATCTCAACTGTACCTCTTGGTGTCTACATCAGAACTGTCCACTTTGCTGTCTCCAGCCCTACTGTCCGCTTTCGCGTCTTCACCAGCACTATCTCTGCCCGTCCCCGGCCGCGTTTCCCGTGCGCCGAATATCCGTGCTGAACTGAGTAGGGCTGTTTCCTTCCCTGAAGCCCTCCATTTGATCGTCTACAGCTAATTCTACATTATTTTACATTTTAACATGTTTAAATAATCAAAGCTTGTCACTTTCATGTTCTAAATAAAGTAAGAATAATATCAGTTACATAATAAACGTCAAATTCTTTTACATAATGCCAATACAGTTTCCTTCTTAATTTCGAATGTCCCAGAAAGTACCATTGCACCAATATGCTTTCTGATAAATAAATCATGTACAAAAGTAACTATTATGCACTAAACTTTAAAACAATTATTCTATTAACTAATGATTCGATAAGGTGTCATGCTGCCATCGTTCACTGTGTTTTGTGTGTAGGAAATGATGTTCTGATGCTTAACTGAAAATACTGATAATTTAAATTCACTATATTTTTAAGCAAATGAAGTAACAGAGTTGATATTTGCAACAACTGTCACTTTAATAATGTGCTTCTATATGAAATGTAGATCGTTAAGATCGACTAAAGCGTTCAGATTTTAACATTCAGCTCTTTGTTACAAAACTTGTGAATTTCTCTTTAACAGTAAATCCTGAACTATTGTACATATGATCAATATTCTAGTTTTATTGCGATCACTCTGAAAGTTTATGAGAGTTGGTAGATTAAAATTACTCTGGCTTCAGTCCCTACATTAGTAAAGAATTAAATAGTTTCCATAAATGTGTCCCTTTATGGCCGATCTTAGGTTCGCCATATTTAACACTGCTATGTCGCCCTGGGCACAAACGACTTCTACTGAGTTCCCTATGACGTAGGTTCTCATCTGTCCCACTCGCACAGTGCAGTGCTTAGGACTCAATAGACAACAGACGCCTGTGAGCTTCCCCAACTCGTGGTGAATCTGGGCTCTTTGTTGTACATGGTCCTCTACGACAGAGTTCGTTTCACAATTCCTGTAGACTGTCTCTTTCGGCCATATACTTTAATGAGAGCGTAATGCTCGCTGAGTCACAACATATTTCAGCTTGTAGCAGGTAATTAATAAATGGCCAACAAAGGACGAGTGATATATGTTTGTACCTTGTTTACATCTACCGGCAATTGTTCGTTCTGTTTGTCCTATATCATAGGCTGGACATGTCTCACAGCTAATTTTATGGACCCCTTAGTTTTGAAGGGAGAATGCACTGGTTCAAATTGTGTATAAGATTATTTTTCAAGTTATTATTAACGGAAAATTTTACTTTAAAGTCATATTTGGTTTGGAGGAAACGCTGAATCCTGTAAGATGCAGGTCCTAAAAACGATGTAGAAAGCTTTTTTCGTCTCATTGCGTTCTTTATTAGCAGAAGTGCCTAGCCTGCTGATAATATTATTGGTTTTATTTCTGAAAACATTGCCCAATATAGTTGGATCGTATTCGTCACTGACTGCAATAGTTTTAATCAAATAAATATCAGTTTCGAGGATTTCAGCAGATGAAATGAAATGAAATGAAATGTGGTGTGACGAGGGCCTCCCGTCGGGTAGACCGCTCGCCTGGTGCAAGTCTTTCGATTTGACGCCACTTCGGCAACTTGGACGTCGATGGGGATGGAATGATGATAATTAGGACACCACCACACCCAGTCCCTGAGCGGAGAAAATCTCCGACCCAGCCAGGAATCGAACCGGGGCCCTTAGGATTGACAACCAGTCACGCTGACCACTCAGCTACCGGGGGCGGACTTTCAGCAGATAAAGAAGCAAAAACAGCTTTATGGGCGGAAGAATGAAAATATGCTTTTCTGTGAGAATTAAGGTGTGTTGAATAGGACAGCAGTGCAATGAGGTGTCAAAAGTCACAGGATATCTCCTCATATAGTGCCGGACCTCTGTTTGCTTGGCGTTGTGCAGAAAGACGCTGGGAGACCATTGCAGAAATATTGTGTTATGCTGCCTCTTTATCCGTCCATAGTTGCGAAAGTGTTGTCGATGCAGAATTTTGTGCACAGACTGACTTCATTAATATTTCTCATAAATGTCCGATGGAATCCACGTCGATTCATCTGTGTGGCCAGATAATTCGCTAATATTGTCCACTGTCCAGAATGTTCTTCAAACCAACCATGGACGGTTGTGGACATGTGACATGGCGCGTTGCCATCCATAAAAAATTCTATCGTTATCTGGGAACCTGAAGTTCATGAACGGCTGTGAATGGTCTCCAAGTAGCAGACCATAACCATTTACAGTCATCGATCAGTTCAGTAGGATCAGAGGACCCAGTATATTCCACATAGCCCACTCCATAATGGAACCACCACCATCCTGTAAAGTGCCTAGTTGACAACTGGGGTCCGTGGCTTCGAACCTTACCATCAGCTCTCACCACTTCAAATAGCGACTGATCTGACGAACTCTCGAGGTCTAGGGTCGAAATGATACGTCACGAGCCCATGAGAGGCGCAGCACGCGATGTAGTGCTCTTACACAGGTACTCAGCTCTGTCGTCAGCTGCCACAGCCCATTAACGCCAAATAGAGCCGCAGTGTCCTAACGGATACGTTCATCGTACGTCCGATGTTGATCTCTGCTGATACTTCAAGTAGCGTTGCTTGTCTCAAACGCCGTTGCTCTCAGTCGTTAGGTGGAGACCGTCGGCCACTGCGTTGTCCATGGTGAGGGGTATTGCTTGAAATCTAGTATTCTCGGAGCACCCTTTACTTTGTGGATCTCGAAATATTGAGTTCCCTAACCATTTCCGAAATGGGGTGTTCCATGCGTCTAGCTCCAGCTATCACTGTGCGTTCAAAATTTGTTATTGCCGCCGTGTGGTCATAATGACGTCGGAAACTTTCCCACATGAATCACCTGAATGCAAATGACTGCTCCACCAAGGCACGGCCTCATATTACTTTGTGTACACGGTACTACAGCCATCTGTGTATGTGCATATCGCTATTCCATTACTTTGTCACCTCAGTGCATTTGATCAGTGCAGGTTTTCTTGCGGAAAATATTGAAATAAACTTCGTCGTCACGTGATGTTACGCAAGGAGATGAGGTACTGGCCGATGGAAAGCTGTGAAGCGTAGCCGTGAATAATACTTGGGAAGCAAAGGCGGTAAAGCACTTGCCACCTATAGGCCAACGTTCCGAGTTCGAGTCTCGGACCAGCATACGGCTTTAGTCTACCAGGAAGTTTCAGCTATTGTTATTATTAGAGCCTGATAATTTAACTGAAGGAACTAGATTTAGAGTTCACAAGTAAAAGTAATTTTTTCGGAAAGTCGTTGAAGAATTTTGAAGAGGTGATCAATGAGGTTACTAGTCTACATCTACATCTACATCCATACTTCTCAATCCACCTGACGGTGTGTGGCGGAGGGTACCTTGAGTACCTCTATCGGTTATCCCTTCTATTCCAGTCTCGTATTGTTCGTGGAAAGAATAATTGTCGGTATGCTACTGTGTGGGATGTAATCTTTCTGATTTTATCCTCATGGTCTCTTCCCGAGACATACGTAGAAAGGAGCAATATACTGCTTGACTCTTCGGTGCCGGCCCCAGTGGCCGTGTAGTTCTATGCGCTGCAGTTTGGAACCGCGAGAAAACTACGGTCGCAGGTTCGAATCCTGCCTCGGGAATGGATGTGTGTGATGTCCTTAGGTTAGTTAGGTTTAACTAGTTCTACGTTCTAGGGGACTAATGACCTCAGAAGGTGAGTACCATAGTGCTCAGAGCACCATTTTTTTAACTCTTCGGTGAAGGTTTGTTCTCGAAATTTCAACAAAAGCCTGTACCGAGCTACTGAGCGTCTCTCCTGCAGAGTCTTCCTCTGGAGTTTATCTACCATCTCCGTAACGCTTTCGCGATTACTAACTGATCCTGTAACAAAGGGCGCTGCTCTCCGTTGATCTTCTCTATCTCTTCTATCAACCCTATCTTGTACGGATCCCACACTGCCGAGCAGTATTCAAACAGTGGGCGAACAAGCGTACTATAACCTACTACCTTTGTTTTCGGATTGCATTTCCTTAGGATTCTTCCAGTGAATTTCAGTCTGACATCTGCTTTACCAACGATCAACTTTATATGATCATTCCATTTTAAATCACTCCTAATGCGTGTTCCCGAATAATATATGGAATTATCTGCTTCCTGTTGCTGATCTGCTATTTTGTAACTAAATGATAAGGGATGTATCGTTCTATGTATTCGCAGCACATTACACTTGTCTACATTGGGATTCAGTTGCCATTCCCTGCACCATGCGTCAATTCGCTGCATATCCTCCTGCATTTCTGTACAATTTTCCATTGTTGCAACCTCTCGATACACCACAGCATCATCTGCAAAAGGTCTCAGTGAACTTCCGATGTCATCCACCAGGTCATTTGTGTATATTGTGAATGGCAACGGTCCTATGACACTCCCCTGCGGCACACCTGGAATCACTATTACTTCGGAAGACTTCTCTCCATTGAGAATGACATGCTGCGTTCTGTTATCTAGGAACACCTCAATCCAATCACACAATTGATCTGATAGTCCGTATCCTCTTACTTTGTTCATTAAACGACTGTGGGGAACTGTGTCAGAAGCCTTGTGGAAGTCAAGAAACACGGCATCTACCTGTGAACCCGTGTCTAAGGCCCTCTGAGTCTCGTGGACGAATAGCGCGAGCTGGGTTTCACACGACCGTCTTTTTCGAAACCCCTTGCTGATTCCTACAGAGTAGATTTCTAGTCTCCAGAAAAGACATTATACTCGAACATAATACGTGTTCCAAAATTCTACAACTGATCGACGTTAGAGATATAGGTCTGTAGTGCTGCACATCTGTTCGACGTCCCTTCTTGAAAACGGGGATTACCTGTGCCCTTTTCCAATCCTTTGGAACGCTTCGCTCTTCTAGAGACCTACGGTACACCGCTGCAAGAAGGGGGGCAAGTTCCTTCGCGTACTCTATGTAAAATCGAACTGGTATTCCATCAGGACCAGCGGCCTTTCCTCTTTTGAGCGATTTTAATTGTTTCTCTATCCCTCTGTCGTCTACTTCGCTGTCTACCATTTTGTCAACTGTGCGACAATCTAGAGAAGGAAGCACAGTGCAGTCTTCCTATATGAAACAGCTTTGGAAGAAGACATTTAGTAATTCGGCCTTTAGTCTGTCATCCTCTGTTTCAGTATCATTTTGGTCACAGAGTGTCTGGACATTTTGATTTTATCCACCTACCGCTTTGACATACGACCAAAATTTCTTAGGATTTTCTGCCAAGTCAGTACATAGAATTCCTTGAACGCCTCTCGCATAGTAGCCCTCCTCACACTACATTTCGTTTCGCGTAATTTTTGTTTGTCTGCAAGGCTTTGGCTATGTTTATGTTTGCTGTGAAGTTCCCTTTGTTTCCGCAGCAGTTTTCTATCTCGGTTGTTGTACCACGGTGGCTCTTTTCCATCTCTTACGATCTTGCTTGGCACATACTCATGTAACGCATATTGTACGATGGTTTTGAACATTGTCCACTGATCTTCAACGCTATCTGTCCTTGAGACAAAACTTTTGTGTTGAGCCGTCAGGTACTCTGTAATCTGCTTATTGTCACTTTTGCTAAACAGAAAAGTCTTCCTACCTTTTTTAATATTTCTATGTATGGCTGAAATCATCGATGCAGTAACCGCTTTATGGTCGCTGATTCCCTGTTCTGCATTAACTGTTTCAAATAGATCGGGTCTGTTTGTTACCATAAGGTCTAATATGTTATAGCCACGAGTCGGTTCTCTGTTTAACTGCTCAACATAGTTTTAAGATAATGCACTTAAAAAAATTTCACTGGATTCTTTGTCCCTGCCACCCGTTATGAACGTTTGAATCTCCCAGTCTATATCCGGCAAATTAAAATCTCCACCCAGAACTGTAACATGGTGGGGAAATATTGTGTGTCAATCTGGTGATGATCAGAATAAGTAAAGTAAGAAATATTTGAGTACGTTCAGCTCTGCTCAGCTGTTTGAAAAGAAAATAATGTAAGAGTTTTATCAGCACAGTAATTAATTAATTTTGCTAAGGGGACGTTTCAGTTTCACTCTGTGTTAGTAGCATTGTAGCTTTTTAGGTAACTGAATTTCTGCTGAAGACATCCATAGTCGGTGTCGAAACCAAACTAGACTCTTCTTGCAGCCAGTTAGCTGTATTATACAATTCGTATTCTTGAACGGTCGCTGCCCCACAGCCATGTTTAAAATTGTAAAGACATCTAACTTCCTAAAATGTACAGTATGTTTAGTTTTTCAAATACAATTAGCTAACTAGAAAATACACTACTGGCCATTAAAATTTCTACACCAAGAAGAAATTCAGATGGTTAGCGGGTATTCATTGGACAAACATATTACACTAGAACTGATATGTGATTACATTTTCACTCAATTTGGGTGCATAGATCCTGAGAAATCAGTACCCAGAACAACCACCTCTGGCAGTAATAACGGCCTTGATACGCCTGGGCATTGAGTCAAACAGAGCTTGGATGCCGTGTACAGGTACAGCTGCCCATGCAGCTTCAACACAATACCACAGTTCATCAAGAGTAGTGACTGGCGTATTGTGACGAGCCAGTTACTCGACCACCATTGACCAGACGTTTTCAATTGGTGAGAGATCTGGAGAATGTGCTGGCCAGGGCAGCAGTCGAACATTTCCTGTACCCAGAAAGGCCCGTAAAAGACTTGCAACATGCATTATCCTGCTGAAATGTAGGGTTTCGCAGTGATCGAATGAAGGGTAGAGCGACAGGTAGTAACTCATCTGAAATGTAACGTCCACTGTTCAAAGTGTCGTCAATGCGAACAAGAGGTGACCGAGACGTGTAACCAATGGCAGCCCATACCATCACGCCGGGTAATACGCCAGTATGGCGATGACGATTACACGCTTCCAATGTGCGTTCACCGCGATGTCGCCAAACAGGAATTCGACCATCATGATACTGTAGACTGAACCTGGATTCATGCGAAATGCCATTCTTGCACCCACGTTCGTCGTTGAGTACACCATCGCAGGCGCTTCTGTCTGTGATGCAGCGTTAAGGGTAACCGCAGCCATGGTCTCCAAGGTGATAGTCCTTGCTGCTGCAAACGTCATCGAAGTGTTCGTGCAGACGGTTGTTGTCTTGCAAACGTCCCCATCTATTAACTCGGGGATCGAGACGTGGTTGCACGATCCGTTACAGCCATGCGGATAAGATACCTGTCATCTGGACTGCTAGAGATACGAAGCCGTTGGGATCCAGTACGGCCTTCCGTATTACCCTCCATATTCTTCCATATTCTGCTAACAGTCATTGGATCTCGACCAACGCGAGCAGCAGTGTCGTGATACGATAAACCGCAATCGCGATAGGCTACAAACCGACCTTTATCAAAGTCGGAAACGGGATGGTACACATTTCTCCTCCTTACACGAGGCATCACAACAACGTTTCACCAGGCAACGCCGATCAACTGCTGTTTGTGTATTAGAAATCGGTTGAAAACTTTTCTCATGTCAGCACGTTATAGGTGACGCCACCATCGCTAACCTCGTGTGAATGCCCTGAAAAGCTAATCATTTGCATATCACAGCATCGTCTTCCTGTCGGTTAAATTTCGCTTCTGTAACACGTCATCTTCGTGGTGTAGCAAATTTAATGGCCAGTAGTGTACACAGACCTTGTGGAAGAATTTCCCTTTCTTGTATCAGTTGTGTACCGTAGGTAGCTCAAGGAGCGAAATGTTCCTAGTGATTGGAGAAAAGAGTAGGTCATTTTCCAGTTCAAGGAGGGTCTCCACAGAGACGCGTGAAACCAGAGGTCTGTATCTCTGGCGTCAGCTTTCCGCTGAATTTTGTAACATGTCTTATACTCATGTATTCTGAATTTTCTAGAGACCGAAAAATCGCCTCTGTAGAAGCAAAAGAGAATTCAGCAAACAATAATGGCGTGATGCCCAGCACACTCTGATCGTCCACGAAACCCAGAGAGCAATAGATACCGGCGCCCAGACACATGTCATATTCTTTGACTTCCGGAAGACGTTCCAATACATTTATGCACTGCCACCTAATCATCAAAATACGGGCGTACGGAACATCAGAGCAGTTTGTGATTGTAGTGAAGAGTTTCTAGCAAACAGCCGCGCGGGATTAGCCGAGCGGTTTAAGGCGCTGCAGTCATGGACTATAAGGCTGGTCCCGGCGGAGGTTCGAGTCCTCCGTCGGGCATGGGTGAGTGTTTTTGTCCTTAGGTTAATTTAGGTTAAGTAGTGTGTAAGCTTAGGGACTGATGACCTTAGCAGCTATGTCCCATAAAGATTTCACACATTTTTTTTCTAGCAAACAGAACACACCATGTCATTGCAAATGGATAGAAGTCTTCATGACATATAGGTAACTTCGGTCCAGTACCAATGGAGTGCTATAGGACAATCACTTTTCAAAATATATACCATTCACCCAGTATATATCATCGAGAGCTACAACAGTTTCTTTGCGGATAATGTTGTTCTATAAAGGATAATCGCAATTGTACCGAAACGCTGAAAGACTTGCAGAGGAGAGGCAGTTGCCGCTCAGTATAATCAAATGTAATGTACTATGTGTAAATAGTCAATAAGAGCCATTACTTTACCATGACACGACTGCAGAAAACTTACTGAAAAAAGCTGCATCCATAAAATACGTAAGAGTATGCATGCGGAGTGATTTAAAGTGGAACTAACGGATAAAAGTAATCGCAGGTAATGCTGAAGCGATGCTGAGATTCACAGAAGGAATCCTCAGGAAATGCAGTTCATCGACTAAGGAGGTAACTTACAATACAATCATTCAGGCAATATTCGAATTATACTTGTCAATCTGGGATACGTACCTGGCGTGACAGATAGAGGAAGCAAAGAATAGCCAAAACAAAGCTGAGCGTTTCTTTGCAGTCTTATTTAGTGAGGGCAACAGCAACGCCAGCGGCAGAAGCTTCAGGAGAAGCGTTGTGCATCACGGTGTGGTTTACTGTTAATGTTCCCACAGCGTGCACTGACGTTCAAGTCTACCAACATATTGCTACCGCCGGCCGGGTGGCCGAGCGGTTCTAGGCGCTACAGTCTGGAACCGCGAAGCCGCTACGGTCGCAGGTTCGAATCCTGCCTCGGGCATGGATGTGTTTGCTGTCCTTAGGTTAGTTAGGTTTAAGTAGTTCTAAGTTCTAGGGGACTGATGACATCAGATGTTAAGTCCCATAGTGCTGAGAGCCATTTGAACCATTTTTTGAGCCATATTGCTACATTCTAAGCATATCTCACGTACATACCATCAGGTTCAATTTGAGAGATTGGAGACACGCAGCTTACCAGGAATTGGTATCCCCGCGAACCATTTGCCACTGGGACGGTAAAGGTGTGACGTCAGAGTGCCAAGCAAGGTACTAGCTGCCACACCCCGTGATGCCGACCGGTGTGGCCGAGCAGGTCTAGGCGCCTGAATCTGGAACCGCGCAACCGCTACGGTCGCTGGTTCGAATCCTGCCTCGGGTATGGGTATGTGGTATGTCCTTAGATTAGTTAGGCTTAAGTAGTTCTAAGTTCTAGGGGACTTATGACCTCAGATCTTAAGTCCCATAGTGCTCAGAGCCATTTGAACAATTTGAACACCGTGACTTCCAATGTATACACCTGGATGTGGATGTAGACCGTGCGGAATCCCAAATTCACTCTCCCGTGTTATCTTTGGGCGCCCAACATGTGTCCATTTCGAATACATTGAATCCTGGTGTGAACTATCTGAGCTCAACTGTCGGACCAACAGACAGCACTGAGGGATCCGCTTTGTTGTTAAGTGCAGCCATGCTGTAAACCCTGTGGGAATTTGAGTGTCAACGTCGAGTTGTCACAGTCTCCGCATCATTTCTAAACTGCATCTTGTATTCTAAAACAGGATCCGGATGAAAGTTCTTGTCCAATGGCTAAAATTCTGTGTGAATAATCGTTATAGATGCTAGCGCTGTATGTAGACACGAACATTTTTGCAGAACGTGACCGTTCAAGCCAAGGGATTTTATGATCCGAGAAAATTTCACTCACAGCAATTTAAGCTGTCCTCTTAGGTTCATGCCAGACCACACACTTGAAAATCACATCACATTGCAAAATAAAGAGGCCAATATTTCTGAAAAGGAAGAATACAAATTTTATTGCTACTCATTTCAGTCGCAGCAGTTAAAGCAGTCTCCTTAGGTTCTTGCCTAAAGACACGCTCGGAAATCGCCAAATATTCATTTTATTCTTTATTCTCTAATCAGAAGAAATGTAAATAACATCGAATATTGCAGGGCATACTTGTCTTACATTCATAAAAAAGCCTCATAAAGTGTTAACAATAATAAGATGAAAGAAAAATCCTTCGTAGGTTGTGGGAGGCGAGACTACATCCTCATAAGATACCAGTCTCTTTTCAGGTTGTCATAAATGTGTTGAAGTCTTGTATCGTTGATGCTGACATTTAATGAAAATGAGGAAATGTTTGTGATCAATTTTCAGTTCGCCAGTTATCCTTAAATGGCATGGTGCAAGTTACAATGAAAGAGCGTATCGTGCTTAATTTGTAAATTATTGACAATGACAGGTCACTCCTCAGATAGGACTCGCATTTTTAAGGCTTAACCGTCGGTAAATCATTATGTGATGTCTTATTATAGCAATAATTATGATAAATCGTACGAAAGATGACGTGTTTTTGTAAATTTCCGATACCTGTATGTGATATCTTGTGAGAGCCTCGTAAGAAAGCCGATTGCAGTTCCTTCAGTTATAGATATTTCGCATGACGTCAAAATGAATTCATGTTTGCAGGAAGTCTACGAATTTTACGGCTAGACCTACACAAAAAAGAAGGAAATATTTAGTGTCACTTGCTTGAATAAAAACCAGAATCCTTTCTAAGGAACGTGCATAAAATGTATGTAAGTGAAAGGTTTTAACTGTACAATACAATGTATACCCAAATAATTCTGTAAATGCTGAAAGATAGAGCCGAAGTGATACCTTTATGTGTTTATTTTCACTGCCATGAAATCGGTTTGAAACTGTATAAGGATATTTCCAGCTTTGTTTGTGCAAATGCTACTGATTTTTCATACTTAGGCAAAATTAAATCGTTTTAAATATGTACTGGAATGAACTATTTATTATTTACTATTTTAAATAGGTATTTACTATTAAATGTGCAATAAATACTTACTGTACTATGGATATCGATAAGGCACTCCAGTGCCAGATATCCTCCAATTCAATATGACTCACTTTTTCGTTCAAAACGTACAGGACCGTCCCTTAAATCGACGAGCACAGCCAGAATGTGCAGGAATAGCGGTTGAAAAGCTCAAGCCTACCCTGCCGCTGCTATCAATATCAATATATTCGGAATTGGAAATATAATTTCATATTGATTTTGACTTCGAATGCAATGCATATATGACGGAGATGGTAATGCAAAATACTTTAAAGAAGGCTTTTTTGCGAGTTTTATTCAATAAAGGCAAATAATTTATTTTTAGTATTAAATCATTACGTTTAAATTGCAAGTTTGCTAATGACCCTTTTATTTCAGAGGGTCGTACAAAGCGTAACAAAATTGTGGAAGCACTGCAATTTCTTTTATCTTCAGAGATTTACTGCCTTTTCACGCTGTCATAGCACAAGGCTCTTTATGTCTTACGAAGGTGCCGCAACCTAAGTTTAAAGTACCTGGCGAAAAATATTTAAAAAATATGACTAAAGAAAAATATCAGGATTGTGTGAGTTTAACTAGACGTAGATTGTCAAAATTAGACATGTCTGTCTCACACTGTATAGTTGGCTTGATACAATGAACGATCGCGGTTTCAGTGGTTTGGTATTTAACTACTTTGTAAAAGAATATGATAATCTTATTTTATTACATCGACTAATTAGTAAATAATTTTTCTACCGGCTAAAGATTTGGTCAAGTTGCTAAAGAACTCCAAGTGAACGTCGTGTTAAAGTGTTGTCTGTAAGTTGTGTAAGTGTCACTAAATCACAGTTCATACAACAGATCCTACACAACTATGGATTATGATGGAAGCAGTTATCTTCAGCAAAATGATCATTAAAACCACCGAATATCAGCCGCGCACAACACTGACGTATGTTACCTCGAACAATATTCTTCGCAACTCGTGTTTAATTAATTTCGGCTTCATACATCAGCTAGAAACGTTTGTTATAAGGATCGTGCTATGAGCACTCTTTTTAAAGAACCTATCTTATTCGAATTATTTTCATTAAAATGAGTTCGGGACCACCGGTACATATTTATTTTTACACATTTGTATTACCCGCGGCATTTTTATCTGCCGAGTTGCATAATTTGAATTTGCCGCTGAGAAAATTGTTAAGATGGCGGCAGAGAATTGATAGAGACTTTCTATTGTTAGAGCAAATACGATAAGCATTTGAAATGGTTATTAAACTTTACTTTCGTATTGAGCACTATTTAGACTTCATCAAGCAAACATTTGATTTTTTTCTAAGGAAAACACAGACAAGAAACGCGATACAAATCGCTATCATCAATGGCTGCGCTCCTTGCAGCGGAAAGAAATAATTAACACAGATAATGCTTACTGAGTGAGGAATTGAAGTTACAAATAATTATTCACTCATATTTATAATAATAATGAACTCTATTCTCAAGTAATAATTAACAAATAATTACAATTTCTTAACAGACCTCTGTTTGATATGCGTCCGCAACCTACAAAAGCCAACCAACGAAAGGTAGAAACAAAGGAAGACAAACGCAGATCTTAAAAGGAATTTACAATTATCATTGTCTTTGTATGATACACATTGATATGCCCAATTAAATCATAAAATATTACATAAATAATTAATATTTGTCATCGTTTTCACTGTTTTTTCATATGTTCAGTAGATAATGTTTATAACTGTTAGAGGCGTAATTTCCTCTCGTCGCACTGTAGCTAAAATTTATCTCGTGGATGTTACAATGCCCATTCGGCTGAGAAAGAAATTAGTTTCTCTATTGTATTCCTTTTTCTTTATCAGTCCATGTAATCCACGTAGATTTGCTACTCTCAAGATGCTAATGTTCAGTTTCAATGTTACACATGATAAAATTATAGTTGAATCGAGTACTTTAAATGACTTCAGTGACTGTATTACCTCGGAAGATGCTGCGGATACTTCCCGGATTATCTTATCCCACATTTGGGTTCAATGGCCTCGGAAAACCGGGAATAAAACCGTCCAAGGGGCTTCAAGAAAATACAGACACCTATTTTTAACAGTCAGGCTTGACAAGAAAGTAATAAAATATGCTACAAAATGCTAATTTATGAGACTGTTGTAAGCATCTGAGATAATGAATGTTTTTGATGGTGGTATATCATAACAATTTCCAAAGTAACTGATTTATCGAATGTCATAAGAATTTGCCGCTGGCGTCTTAAGACCGCCCCCGTGTTGAGCCGCTGGAACGCAGACAGGTAGTGGCTGCTGCTGGACCGCCCCCGGCCGAGTCGGTGGGGCGTCGGTTGCCATCGGCTGCATCGTGGTTTGGATCTGCTGCTGGCTACAAGTCGCGCTGCAGCAGGTCTTGCTTCTCCTTTCCCACGTCCCTCAGTTTAAGACGGGTACAGGAAATGTCAAAATATAAGCATCAGTGGCAAGATAATTACTATTCTAATCCTGTGGAAAGGTCTATTAGTGTCCATTTCACTCGCATTCACGCGGATGGAATTAGACTGTTTTGGGAGTTCGCTCTGTATTTTGACACTGTTCAAAACAATCTAGTGATTCACATGTCAGTTTTTCACAATATGCACATTTTGAACACTGCACCGTTAATCATACAAGCGTCCGTACTGCGCTTCGTTTACTTAAGCGGAATGTAAATATTTTCTTGTTTTCCCTCGCTGCTGGCTGTACAGTCTGTCACATTAAATTTGGCACGCGAAGACGCTTCGTATCAAACTACTAAAGGTCATCAGTTCAAGTTAATTATTATTACAGTCAACAGTACTCAACGTTCATAGCGTTGCTGCTAACTTTGAAACTCACAGAGCGTTCATAAGGTTACGTGTTCACAGTTTTTATCACTGTTCATCATTATTCACAATGTAAATCACAGTTCTTCACGCATCCAAGAGTTCCTGCGAAACATGTTTCCACAGTTTTCCACAGTACTTAACAGACAATGTATATGCAAATGACACTTTTCAAGTAATGAGGTCTGGTACGCTTGCACATAAGTTCATATTACCATGACTGAATAACAAAATTTAAAATTTTACACTGTCACATAAACATGAGACAGTATAAAACATTCAGAATCTGCTACATTATCTTGTCCATGAGATCATTACTGAACTGTCCAGATAACAGAACATTTCCATTCTTACTATATATATAATTGGGATTGTTATTTACCATGTGTTTGGGACAGATGTCCATGTTCGGTTTATCTAACCGGAATGTTACTCATAAAAGCATTTTAAATGACTTCGTAATAAAACCGTGTACGTAAATCAGTACACATTCATATTTCGCTTCACTAGCGGTGAAAGCAGTTTATTTTATTTTTTATTATTTTTTTCCTCAGTCGCACAGGTCACACACCACTAACACTCGCTACGTGTGTAGGTCTACATGACTTAATCTTATGAAAATATTTTTGTTATATCCATTCTTACACACGAACAAATATATTATTTAAGCATTTTAATCATTTCTATGTTACTTCTAGAAACGTAAAATTCCTCACATTTAATGGAATAGCACTCAAGTGTTTATCAAGTTATTGATCCCTTTAGAAGTAAATATACATTTATTATGGAGATTCTCTACTCCTTGTTTAAATAATTAAAGAACATCACAGTGTAATAATTGGCATAGAAGCTTATAAACTAATACCTACATAATATTATCACATTATTACTGCTAATTATTTTACCATAAACATTATATTCACAGTTATAGGATAGTGCACTTGCACTTCTGATTGGTCCTTTGTATATTCACTTCGTTGTTCTATATCCAGGAGACCGAGCAAGATGCTCTCCAATAGGTCTTGTGCGGATATACTTTCACATTATACTGGTAATCTTTTATGATCCCAGGGTGTTCAGTGAATACTTCGAGGTATCCGGGCAATAATTCTGTTAATTGTCTAGCCTCTGAAGCATTAATGCAAGTTGCCTCCTGCACTTTCTCTTCTATTGTTGTGACAATGTCACTGACGTTGCTGGGTGCATCGATATTTCGATTTTTGTGACACATCTGTGGATGCTTATTATCCAACACTAACAGCTTCTGTTTGCTGACCGAAAGATTTATATTTCTCATCAGCGGAAGGTTCGCAGCGAACTCCCGATTCAGCATTAATGTTATACACTCCTGGAAATGCAAAAAAGAACACATTGACACCGGTGTGTCAGATCCACCATACTTGCTCCGGACACTGAGAGAGGGCTGTACAAGCAATGATCACACGCACGGCACAGTGGACACACCAGGAACCGCGGTGTTGGCCGTCGAATGGCGCTAGCTGCGCAGCATTTGTGCACCGCCGCCGTCAGTGTCAGCCAGTTTGCCGTGGCATACGGAGCTCCATCGCAGTCTTTAACACTGGTAGCATGCCGCGACAGCGTGGACGTGAACCGTGTGTGCAGTTGACGGACTTTGAGCGAGGGCGTATAGTGGGCATGCGGGAGGCCGGGTGGACGTACCGCCGAATTGCTCAACACGTGGGGCGTGAGGTCTCCACAGCACATCGATATTGTCGCCAGTGGTCGGCGGAAGGTGCACGTGCCCGTCGACCTGGGACCGGACCGCAGCGACGCACGGATGCACGCCAAGACCGTAGGATCCTACGCAGTGCCGTAGGGGACCGCACCGCCACTTCCAAGCAAATTGGGGACACTGTTGCTCCTGGGGTATCGGCGAGGGCCATTCGCAACCGTCTCCATGAAGCTGGGCTACGGTCCCGCACACCGTTAGGCCGTCTTCCGCTCACGCCCCAACATGGTGCAGCCCCCCTCCAGTGGTGTCGCGACAGGCGTGAATGGAGGGTCGAATGGAGACGTGTCGTCTTCAGCAATGACAGTCGCTTCTGCCTTGGTGCCAATGATGGTCGTATGCGTGTTTGGCGCCATGCAGGTGAGCGTCACAATCAGGACTGCATACGACCGAGGCACACAGGGCCAACACCCGGCATCATGGTGTGGGGAGCGATCTCCTATACTGGCCGTACACCTCTGGTGATCGTCGAGGGGACACTGAATAGTGCACGGTACATCCAAACCGTCATGGAACCCATCGTTCTACCATTCCTAGACCGGCAAGGGAACTTGCTGTTCCAACAGGGCAATGCACGTCCGCATGTATCCCGTGCCACCCAACGTGCTCTAGAAGGTGTAAGTCAACTACCCTAGCTAGCAAGATCTCCGGATCTGTCCCCCATTGAGCATGTTTGGGACTGGATGAAGCGTCGTCTCACGCGGTCTGAACGTCCAGCACGAACGCTGGTCCAACTGAGGCGCTAGGTGGAAATGGAATGGCAAGCCGTTCCGCAGGACTACATCCAGAATCTCTACGATCGTCTCCTTGGGAGAATAGCAGCCTGCATTGCGAAAGGTGGATATACACTGTACTAGTGCCGACATTGTGCATGCTCTGTTGCTCGTGTCTATGTTCCTGTGGTTCTGTCAGTGTGATCATGTGATGTATCTGACGCCAGGAATGTATCAATAAAGTTTCCCCTTCCTGGGACAATGAATTCACGGTGTTCTTATTTCAATTTCCAGGAGTGTAGGTCGCTGTTGGTACTGAAGTACACATATCCCACGGGCGAGATCAACTACAGCTTCTCTTTCCCGAAGGAACTCAAGACTCAGAAGCACCGGTACTGACAAGTTATCCATTAGTAGGAACGTGCTTAGTAAGCGATCATTTCCCAAGGAAACTTGCACCTGTGTCTGGTATTTTATACTCTGTGCCTTTTTTCCCATTGCCCCTATAAGCTTACAATTTGCAACCGGCAAAATTGGCAATCTTCTTATCTCCGATACCTTCTTGAAAAACTGCGTGTTCACAACTGATACATTCGCACCTGTGTCAAGCAGAATAGTAGTTCTTACACCATTTACAGCTCCAGTCACACTTCCTTGGACATTTTCCCTTTGTGGCTTATCAGAACAGCAGGTTCCTGATACAGCTCATCTTCGATCCTGTTCCCATCCTGAAATCGTATCATGTTTATTTTTTGTTTCGTCGACCTATTGCCTTTATTTTTGGCCTCGGTCACCTGGCGAAGGCCTACAGGGACCGATGCTTGTTGGCTTCTGAGTGTTTTGTTTTGCTCCCGAAGGTACCTCCACTATTCTAAGATTTTGTGAGTTTTCAGTCGGAGGAGGCCTGCTTGGATCCTACCACGGTGGATATTGATTGCTTCGTATAGATATAGCCTGTACATAATATATTGACTAACCTGAACTGATAGAATTTTGCTGGTGCTGCCAATGACTTGTCCATGACTGTCGCCGATATTCACTGTCACCCCGCATTTTTTTTAGGCTGGTCTTTATATGAACTGTCTGACCTGTTGTCATTTCGTCTATTTCGGTTGCTATTGTTATTGTTTGGGTTTTCATTGTGGTACTACCTCTGATTACCGTTCCGTTGTTGGTGTTCTTCTGGCTCTATCTTTTAACATGGGCTGGGGGGTGGTCCTAACGTAACAGAGACGCGAGAAAGTCTCACGATAAAAATTGAGGGTGGTGTGGCACTTTTTGTGTTATCGTAAGATCTATACTGGTCTTCTGGAGGACTCTAGCTTTTAACATGGGCTGGGGATGGTGCTGATGTAACGGAGACGCGAAAAAGCCTCACGCTAAAGCTCTAGCTTTTAACGTCAGCTGGGGGGTGGTCCTAAGGGTTAGCTGGCGACGTGGGTTCCGTCCCTTTTCGTAGGGCCTTATAACTTAACACGGTTCTGCTCTCGGCTTCTGTTCTCGTTTCTCCCCTTGGAACTGCGTCTGTCTCACGGTGGGAAGGTATGACATGCATTTAGGCATTCTTGTGTTAGTCTGTGGTATTCCATTTGCTCACTCGTTACTTGTATTACTTTGGTTTATTTAATGTCACGATTTATTCGGAGCTATGTGACATACAACAGCATTTGCTTATCATGTCAGGGTTTTCATGGAAGGTGTTGGATATGCCTGGCACCTTACAATATAAATCGCTATCATCAGTGGCTGCGCTCCTTGCAGCGGAAAGAAATAATTAACACAGATAATGCTTATTGAGTGAGGAATTAAAGTTACAAATAATAATTCACTCGTATTTATAATAATAATGAACTCTATTCTCAAGTAATAATTAACAAATAATTACAATTTCTTAACAGACCTCTGTTTGATATGCGTCCGCAACCTACAAAAGCCAACCAACGAAAGGTAGAAACAAAGGAAGACAAACGCAGATCATAAAAGGAATTCACAATTATCATTGTCTTTGTATGATACACATCGATATGTCCAATTAAATCATAAAATATTACTTAAATAGTTAATATTTGTCATCGTTTTCACTGTTTTTTCATATATTGAATAGATAATGTTTATAATTGCTAGAGGCATAATTTCCTCTGGTCGCACTGCAGCTAAAATTTATCTCGTAGATGTTACAGTGTGACAGCCAATTTGCTACAAAACGGCGAAGTATGTAAGTTATTCTAGCCACTCATGCCTTAACGAAGAGCACTCCCAGACATTCTTGATAACAGGAAAAATCACAAAGTAAAGGTCGTGCCGGGGTGACCGATAATACTAATTCTGTTTAGCATTCATAGGAACATATATTGGTGAAGAGTAACGTTTGTCGTGTTTCGCATATGCAATAAATCTCATTGTTGAAGAGGCTTTAAAATTACCTGGCGTTAAAACTCTCAAAAATTCGAGAAATATTACATTGAGTTAAAAAAGTAATGTATAGTCAGAAAAATTTAAAAATCTCAAATGCTAAACAGTACTCCTGAATATTTGACAAGAATGATAGCTGATATCTTAACTGATAATGCTGCAGCAACTGACATGACAACTGTTGCAGAGATGGAAACACTCAACCAACTTTCAGCTTTTATTACAGCGTTTTCAATACGTCACAAGAGAATCGTCTATACCACAGTGTGTTGCAATATCCAAAATTGAACCAATGATAAATTTTTTGTCAACATAACTTACTATCACACCAACCGAAGAATTCTAGGATGGTTTCGTTGAGAGAGATGAAGAAAAGGTTTGTGTTAACTGAATTAAATGATCGTGCAGCTATTTCTACTTCATTGGATCCATGACTTAAAAAAATGTAGATTTTCCATATCGATGAGCATGCGGGCGAACAGTCAACAACTCTAAAATATGGTTTACGGGCAACAAAGCAGCCCAAGTGGTTCGGAGGAAGACTTCGGCTGCACTCAGGAGTACGATGTTCGCTAACATCAGAAGCAGCTAGCGCTCGGCAGCAGAAAGAGAAATGAAGCATCTCAAACTGAAGAAGTATTTCTTTATTTGTCAATGCCTGTAAAACTTTAAAGAAGAAACCCTTATGCTGAATGGGAAGGTATGAAAATCATTTCAGCGTGTTTGAATAAATGTGCCTAACAACATCTTACCGTAATTACAAGATCATTGTCTAGTGAGAGTTTATTTTCAAGCACTGGTGCATCTATGATTCAGAATAGAAATACGTTTCCTCCGAAATGTTTATAGCAGTCTGTTTCAGGATTATCACTGATAAAGAAATAAAAGTTTTCAACGTAGTTAGTAGTGAAGTTAAATGTCATACGCTCAGCATACTTCATTTGTATAAAAAAATTAAGAAGTGACAATATGAATAGGTAATACTTGAGTAGCACTCACGCCAGTAGTATAGGAAGACAGTTTGGGAACTACTGAATTGAGTAGGCATCGATACGTCTACGGTATCGGAACACCTAGCATCACGCCACTGAATTGCTTCGATGTCTACCTTTTATCCGACCTGATGGGGATCGCAAGCACCAGAGCAGTACTCAAGAATGGGTTGAAATAATATTCTGTATACAATTTCATTACAAATCGATTTCCAGTGTTGTTGTTGTTGCTGTTGTTGTTATCGCTGTGGTCTTCAGTCCTGAGACTGGTTTGATGCCGCTCTCCATGCTACTCATCATGTGCAAGCTTCTCCATCTCCCTGAACCTACTGCTACCTACCTCCTTCTAAATCTCTATAGTGTATTCATCTATTGTTCTCCCTCCACAATTTTTACCCTCCGCGATGACCCCCAATACTAAATTGATCTCTTGTTGCCTCAGAACATTTACTACCAACCGATCCCTTCTTCTAGACAAATCGTGCCAAAAATTTCTCTTCTCCCCAATTCTATTCAGTACCTCCTCATTAGTTATGTGATCTACCAATCCAGTCTTCAGCATTCTCCTGTAGCACCACATTTCGAAAGCTTCTATTCTCTTTTTGTCTAAACTATTTATCGTCCACGTTTCACTTCCATACATTGCTACACTCCATACAAATACTTTCAGAAATGACTTCCTGAAACATAAATCTATACTTGATGTTAATAAATTTCTCTTCTTCATAAACGCTTTCGTTGCCATTGCCAGTCTACATTTTATATCGCCTCTACTCCTTCCAAGACACTGTCCATTACGTTCAGCTGCTCTTCCAAGTCCTTTGCTCTCTGTGACATAATTACAATGTTATCGGCGAACCTAAAAGTTTTAACTTCTTCCCATGGATTTTAATTCCTTCTCCGAATTTTTCTTTTGTTTACTTTACTGATTGCTCAGCATACATTTGAATAACATCGGGGACAGGCTACAACCCTGTCTCTCTCTCCCTCTCCAACCACTGCTTCCCTCTCATGCATCTCAACTCTTGTAACTGCCATCTGGTTTCGGTATAAATACCATTTCGCTCCCTGTATTCTACCCCTGCCACCTTCAGAATTTAAAAGAGTATTCCAGTCAACATTGTCAAGAGCTTTCTCTAAGTATACAAATGCTAGAAACGTAGGTTTGCCTTTCCTTAATCTATTTTCTAACATAAGTCGTAGGGTCAGTACTGCCTCACGTGTTCCAACATTTCTACGGAATCATGACTAGTTATTTAATCGACTAAATGTTTTAGCGAGTACAGCACTATTTGCTTAGTTTTCCACACTCTCATTTATCACACTAAGTGAAAAAAAAAATGAACTGGTCGTGTGGCATTGACAACTGGGAGGCACCATTCTGGAAAGTTCGAAGTTCTGCCGACGACTTGCAAGTCTTATTTCAGGCGACGCTGCATTGGGCGACTTGCGTGTCAGTGATGATGAAATGTTAATGAGGACAACACAGCATTGAGTCCACGAGCGGAGGAAATTTCCAACTCTGCCGTGAATCGAACCGGCACCCGATGATACGTAACAGGGTACCACTTTTATTTTTGTACTTTTGCTTTGTTAGTGCCACACTCAGCTACAGGCTGGGGGAGACAAAGTGGGCCGGTCTCGAACACCGCGGCCTGCCGCGATGATCCCTCCATCCTGCCGCCATGCTGCACTCTCACACGGCTCACATTAGTTTTACTTATTTGTTTACTTCATTTCGTGTGCAGATATACGCAGAGGAAAAAACATTAAAATAAGTCGACCAATCCGGAGCCTTGGAAATACCGCCAAGTGATATAGGAAGGCAGGCGGGCCGTTCCGAGGTGCAGGCAAGTCTTATTTCTATGTAAATCGCCCGAAACACCTGTCACGCCGGGACTATCCCAAATGAATGGAGGTGTGGTACAAACGCTGCTAAGGTAATTGGAAAAAAGCACGCGATATCGGGAACTGCGCGCGACTGCTGCATGTGCAGTCTGCAAGTGTTGCCTAAAATCCAGGCGCGATTGAGGAGCAACTCGGTATAGATATGCCGAAGTGCAGCCCTTTATGTTTTGTTGCAGGAAAACATTCCACCGCTTGGTAAAAAAGCACTCGGGGTCAGTAATGTGCGGCGGCTCTCGTACAAAACACAAGATTGTTTGTCGCCCCAACCACCAGACATCCGCAACGACTACACAGCTGAATTGGTGATGATCCTTGTGGACATAACGACAGATGCAGAGAGGAGAGTCGGCCAGTTCTATGGAATGGAGCAGCTGATTACTCGACACTTCCCACAGGTCGCATTTCAGCTAAGGAGGCGATGCACTAAACAGAAATTCCGTGTAAGCCATCCTGTATCAATGAACGGCCATTTTTCGTGCGTTCAGCGCCATCAACAAATAATCGCACATTACTGCCCATCCTACCCGTCCCTGGGGGACTCCCGACGTAAGTTGTCTCAAAAACACTCCCCGTCCTAGACACTGCACTGGGTTCTATCACTTACGAAGTCCTCGAATCAGTCACATATATGAGAAACTATTCTGTATGCCCGGACTTCAGCGGGGCACCGTGTTTAACATTTTCCGGAAATCTAGGACTGTTGAATCCGCCTGTTGACCTTAATTCACGGTTCATAAGATAACGTGCGAGGAAGGACCAAACAGAGTTTCGCAAGTGTGAAGCTTTCTAAATAGGCGCTGATTTGTGGATACATGCTTTCCTGAGTCAAGAAAATTCATTATATTCGCTTTTAGAATACGCCCAAGAATTCTGCGCAAATCGACCTCACGGATATTGGGTAGTAACTTTGCAGGTCCGTTTTTTTACCTGTCGTGTCCCATTCTTAGTCAACGAATTACATAACCAACATCTTCTCGGATTAGTTTCCTGAATGGTTTCACCAAGGCATTCAAAGTGGGGAAGTCTCAATCTTTCGTGTCCTGTTTGGGTGACATGTTGTTGCTACACGTTTCTTTTTTTATTTTTTTATTTTTCAAATTATACTGAACGTCCTTCACTTTCTCCTCTACGTTTAAAGGAATTTCTATTTGTATTTGTGTTGCTTGAACGTGCTGACGTATTCGTAAATCTCCGGGGGTCTGCAAAAGCTAAAATGTTCTCCTGATATTGGTCCTTCATAATTTGATTGGTCCGTGAGTTTAATGCAACCAATTTTAGTTTAATTCTTGGATTATGGTTTCTGAGACACAGTTAAAAAGTAATGAAGAGAGTTATTCATCTTGTCTCACTGACGTTTTAATTTCAAAACGTTCCGGAAATCGTCTCCCGAAATTGATCTTATATTAGTGTTTCATTAATAATATTGTCGTGGTTTTGAGGTCCACACCATGTGTGTAGAGAATTAGTAAGAAAGATTCACGGCGTCCTAGGTCATAAGATTTTTTTTAAAACCTAGGAAGGTTCAAACTACTTCCACAGTAAGAACTGTTTGATGCTTGATAAATAGTTTTAAAATTAAAATTTTTTCTATCTAACATTTATTTCTCGGAAACCAGCTCGTGTTCGCCTGTTTTACAAGAAAAAATTTGGAACTTACTACTGGGATATTTTCTGCGTACTTTGATATGAAGGACTTAGTTCTGCCGCTCTTCCATTGCATTCAGTCAACCTACACACGAACTGTACTTTGACTAACTCCCCATCATTGAACCCATCCATGCTGCTGCATATTACGGTTCACGTCGGTAAAACAAACACGAAATTGAAACGACCAGTAACGAATTCACGCTTAAAGGCGAAGACAGACCACCGTTTTATTGTTGTCAAACAGAAGTACAGTTAGTTCAAAATGGCTCTGAGCACTATGGGACTTTACATCTGAGGTCATCAGTCCCCTAGAATTTAGAACTACTTAAACCTAGCTAACCTAAGGACGTCACACACATCCATGCCCGAGGCAGGATGCAAACCTGCGACCGTAGCGGTCGCGCGGTTTCAGACTGAAGTGCCTAGAACCGCTCGGCCACACCGGCCGGCCAACAGTTAGTGAATGGAACAACTTCGTTTCCAAACAAAAGACAGCACATACCTCTTACGACTATATAGTTGAACCGATATTTTAAAGTGATACAGTTTTAAAAATAAACATAAATCAAACGAATTGCAATTATACCATAATGAGCCAGCTGAGAACGCCAGTCTATTACACCAAAATACATTTTATGAGTTGCGCTCCGGTTCACCAATTACTTAAACAGCTGCAGCTAAATTGCGGTAGAAAGACGGTGAAGTATCGGTATACGCACACCAGGAAGCAGCACATTCACGCTGTATTAGCAGGCCTTTACCACACAGTGATGCAACGGAATACTGAATGTGGGTTACTGGCCACAGATATTTCGTGTGCTACATTCTAGAAATTGCAACTAACAGCATGTACTCTTTTACATTAAGCACACGTAAAAAAAACCTTCCATTCATATTAACGATTTTAATCTAAATTAAAGCGACTGACATTAATTTTTACAACCATTGCGTTCAATATCGCCAGCAGCTTATGTGAGATACGATCTCATTACGTCGGTTTCCGATGTTACCACACTTATCAATTACAAAGAAAACTGACTCAAATATTTCTATAGCATACAATCAAATTTATTTGTACATTTTAAAAGTAAAACAACAGTAATATTAATTTTCTGCAGAAAATACCACAGACCAATCTACTAAACTTGTATGGTTGATTTTCGGCAGGCTTTGACGGACTGCGGAGGCATCAGGGTTTACAGATGTGCGGCTTCGCTTCTGATTTATTGTGTTACATTTAGCTAGGAAGTAAAAACATAATTTGAACAAAATACTGTACGGTTACAATTCCTGTGATTTGCTAGTCTTTTGTTTATTTATACCTTGAACCGTAACATACTTCTAAAGACTCTCTTTCTTAGTCTAATCTACGGAACATGGCAATGAATAAAACAAATTCTGACTCAAATCGTTCGAGCTGTTTTCGTACAGAACCTCTGAAGATGCGTGGAGCTCTACCACTGACTGCCGTGTCGTCACCTTTGTCATGACGCCGGTGCTTTTTCCTCGTGGAACTCAAACACTCACCTGTTAAGCAGTTGGCCTACTTACCGCGAACATGTTAATGGTAAATATTTGATTCACTTTAGTAGTGATTCGTATTTATTAGGATCAATCAGAAAGAAACGAGCTGGAGGTCGTAAAACGAAAAATCACTGAAAGGATTGTCAAGCCATTGTCACAGGACGCTGTGTGTCCAAATAAGAGCACTGAGGGCTCAAAATCGCCGCTACTGGAACACGGTCGCACCCTCAGCAACGAGCACGTAACTCAGCCATGCTGATAATGCTGAAATGAGGCATCAGAAGAAGAGCGAAGTGGTATAGTTCACTCTTTAACCGAGGAAGGAGTGCGCGGAACGCAAGTTTATTACCGACTGGCTCAAGAGTGCGAGAGTGCAGCATCTTCTGTACAAGGCATGGCACAAGCGCTTCAGGAAAGGATGGATATTGTTGGCCGAGGACAGGCGATCTGGAAGGCCACAAATCATTACCGATATCATTGTCCAGCAGACTGATACCCACATTATTGAAGACCGGCGAGCTTAGGTGGCAACCATTGGCTTAGAGCTCGATCTGATCGTCGGAATTGCAACGGATACTAAATGATCTCCATACACTCGTGCCATTCTTCGATGAGTTGAAGTTTTCTGCCTTCATCTCCCTTGCTCTTCTTTGGAACCCTCCATTTCTTTTTTTTCTCAGCACAACTATGTCTAGAGTATGGTGGATGCGCGCACTTGTTCCACTTGCGCCGAGTTTGGGGATCACACCTTCTTCCTTAGTTAACGGCATTACGATCCTTTCTGCGTTTCTAATCTTACAGCTTCCAACTTGTTTCTTTTGAGATGACCCTGAAATAAAAGTTCGTTGGACATTCACTGGACAATTGCAGTGGGAAGCGGAAATGCCAAAACGCCTTGCCGTAAAATAGGACTCTTATCCCCAATTAAAGTGTGATAAATATATTATCTGTATTTACACTGAGTGCACCATGTATTGTTTATGAGAAGTATTGCCCGTAGATATCACACTATTTCATATCACACTATTCTACACAGTCCGTAACTAGTCACTAGAGCCGAACTTCCTTATTCCTGCCGGATTCTACGTTCAGTTAAAACCCATCTCCGGTCGCAGGAAAATTTTGAATTGATGCGGTTGTCCTGTAGTGTGATAGGATCAAATTGCTTACTAGTTATGTAATTTAGTCTACGTGTACGTAGAAATAACCTAGTTGGAAGACACCTTGGGCAAGACAGTAGTTTAGAATCGAATGCGTATTGTTGATACCTGGAGTATGCACCATATGATGATCAGTTTCAGAAATTGAAGGCATACCAGGTTAAATAAATGTAATGCTTCTAATTTTAGATACTAACATATCTCTCTTGCTTTGCGGAATATTCTGCGTGTACTATTGGGAGAAGCCGTAGCTGTCTGTCCCGGTGGGTCTCGAACCCAGGGACTCGCTGCTGTGTTTCGATTGTATTCCAGTTGATCCGCTGAAGAGGATTCACAAATTTGACTCCAGACATGATACTACCACTGGAACCTCTCTAATACTCCCAAAATCTGCAAACACTGTATAAATATACTGATCTAGATACATTGGCGGAAGAGCAATTTCGAAGTTCGGGAGAAAATGGAGAAATTAAGAATCGAAGTGAAGCTTTTAATGAGCCCGTCAAGTGTGCTCAGGTACGTGCACGACAAACAGCAAAGACTTTCCACAACTTACTGCTGCAACTTTACACACACACACACACACACACACACACACACACACACACACACACACACACACACATACACACATTAACAAGCACGGGCATTTGGTAGGATGCTTTAGTGACTGCCTGTTGAAAATATAAATAAGAACACAATTTAGCCCGTCACTAGCTTTCAGTTGTCTGTTTACACTGCGTTCCATTGGATTAGCTCCGTAATCAGTTGCTGTTACAGTGATGCATGAAAATGCTTGGCCGTCCGAGGTGGCTGAGGGCCGAGCGGTTCTAGGCGCTACAGTCCGCTACGGTCGCAGGTTCGCATCCTGCCTCGGGCATGGGTGTGTGTGATGTCCTTAGGTTAGTTAGGTTTAAGTAGTTCTGAGTTCTAGGGGACTGATGACCTGTGCTCAGAGCCATTTGAAACATTAAAATGCAGGCATCTGGGAACCACCGATGACGAAAGAGCTAATATGTCTCACGTTTCACATTTTAATCACAGAATGATTTGGTGGTTGGTAAGATGATATATTTTCGATATTATGTAGAAACATTCATAGTACTGAGCATCTTTGTCGTGTAGTTTCCTTGAAATAAGAGCATTTGAACTTGCCACATTCTCTGGTTTCTGCCACAGAACAAAAATATCTCTGGACTGAGGATTCAGATGGGCGGAATGGTTATTGTGTTAACATATATTACCACTGTGATCACGTGATCTGGGGGCGCCGTAGGTTTTTGTAACGCGTCCTGAAAATTTTTAGTGTCATTATATAGCTAATACTGACAGATTCCATTCGTAGGTGTTGTGAATTTGATATAGGCGTTTTGTAGACTCCATGATAATTCAATTTGATTACTGGAATGAAGAGAAAAATGAACGCGTATCACGTCGCGGTGTAATACATTGTTTATTCCTCGCTACGGTAGTGTTATCTTGAAGCTGCGAGAAAGGAGGACAGGCTCTCCAAGGTGCGGAAGCAGACACGATGCTGAGGGCAGACGAAACTGGGAGAGATATTGTTACATTAAGTAAACAGTAAGAGGAGAGCCTCGCAAAAATGCAGACGCCCCTAGACTCGGTCCCAGGGCGCTAGTTACTCTTGAAGGAAGTAACATGTAACTTCATAAGTCGTCTAGACGCTGTGGTACGTTGCACCGTAGAACTTTGTAACCAACAGGCACGTACTAGCGTTTAAAGCCAGCTTGATACCAGCCCTGAGACCAGCAACGTCAGAAGGCTCACAAGGGTTAGAAAGAGAGCGAAAACACCAAAAAACTGTTGACCTAGCAGTCCCTACTCCTGGTAGACCGAGGGGCGCGGCTAAATGACGTATAATAAGAATGTTGCAAGCCTTATTTGGCACAGCTTTCAGCTGAACAATGTTGATACCAAATACGGACTTAATTAGTGCAACTGCACTAACATCCCCGTCCTAGCAGCAGTAGAGTGGACCTAACTAAACCGTGATTGGCAGGCGCGTGCAAGAGACCTGCGGGATTGGCTGGGTGGCTTTAAGTGCGAAAAACGGCGCAACCATGCCACTCTTTATAACGCCTAGATTCCGCATTTTGGCAGAGTTCTCAGTCAGACGATCCGCGCGCCGAATCCGCGTGCGTCGACTCCAGCCTCGGTCCAGCTCCGCGTAAGTCTGCTCTTTCACTTGGAGTTCCTCGGTGAACAGTGTCACATTCTGTATGTTTTCTGTTGCAACTAAGTTGATGCCTTAAGATGCTGCTAGTGTTTGCTTCTGTGGTAAGCATCCACTCCTGGGACTTCTGCACTGGCTTCTGCTGTAACAGTGTTATTCATGTTTTTTTCTAACCCTAGAACTGGCCTCCAGTGTATTAGTTAGTCCTGTTTGGAATAAACAACTATTTCAAAACCCTGTTTCTCCAAGAGTTTCCACAACGAGTTCCCTACCAAGTCACAACAGCTACATTTCTAGTAAATGCCTGTACCAGTGTTGGCTCAGATAGAAGAAAACCTTCACTGCGCATTGTGTTTCTGCCTTCTGCTCTGTACTGCTCGTGAGCGCAAGATTGACCAGTAACCCCTTTTCTCTCTCTCCCATCTATGTCAGGACACGACAGCTGCACCATCACTTCATTGTGTATGGTGTGTACGTACACTTCCCGTCACGTCACGTCTCGTCAATTCACTTATCCCAGAACCGAACGGTGGAAGTGAGATTATAGGTCATCATTCATGTGACAAAAAGTGAGAGTATAGTGTCAGAATTGAGGAACTAGCAACTCAAATGTTTATTAATGGCCAAAGCAAATTTAATAATTTATGTTCTTGATCAACTTTGTTTAGTAAAGTACTGAGAAATGAAACAACATTTCAAAATATCGACATTTATTTGCTAGGAAATATATGTACATACAAACACATCAAACAGTCGCTGTAAAGGAATAAATGGAGCTTATATACCTTATCCGTTATGTTTTTTTCCCTTTCGTGACTAATAACGTCACGACAAATGTATTTTTGTGCTCCATTAAAGCTGACCTCTTTACTTAATATGTTACATAACGGAAATTGCTTCAGCAGCTTAAGCTTCTATTTATATACACTGCGGGCATTAGTTCTGTTCTGTTAGTGTAAAACCTAGGTTGTTCTTCACTTTCAGGTATCTGATTCACCTTTAGTAAGAACATTGAATAAAAAAATATCCAGATCATCTAGGAACATTTGCAATTTGCCGCGAAAGAGAAGGGCAGTAACAAAATAAAGATTACGAAGACACAAAAGAACGGGGAAAGCAGGTTAACTTACGATGTTAGCACACGACGATACCGTCAGAAGTTCCTTGCCGAGAAACCATGGCGACCCACGATTTGACGTGAGGTGAGCTGACCCGACGTGACGAGTCGTCGATGGCGTAAGTAAATGCCGCCATTTGAAATGCTTTGTAGAATGTTTTGACGTGACGTCACTTGGCGTGATGGTCGACGTGAACTGGTCTTAAACAAAGAGCATCGTCCCTAGATCACGTAACAATTCCATTTTAATGCTGACAATATGCGCCGAACGCAATGCTCACTCCGGACTTTTTCTACTTATGGTTTTTAACAGAAGTGTTATGATTATTTAACGTGCCCCGACTCTTTTGTGATGTTCAAAGGTCACTATAAAGCTATACTTCTGTCGACCTTTTTACAATGGTTCAAATGGCCATGAGCACTGTGGGACTTAACATCTGACGTCATCAGTCCCCTAGAACATAGAACTACGTAAACCTAACTAACCTAAGAACATCACACACATCCATGCACGAGGCAGGATTCGAACCGGCGACCGTAGCGGTCGCGCGGTTCCGGACTAAAGCACCTAGAAGCGCTCGGCCACAACGGCCGGGTGACTTTTTTTTATATAATCTGTAGTGTTAAATTCCCGCCCCTAATTTGCAGCGTTATGTAGGTGAAAGCAGAAGGAGAGGATGCGAATCGTCATGGTGTGTTTACTACGTTCGTTCGGAGTGCTCACTATTCAAAGATATTTTTCCCATAATGTTTCTTCGGAGCTATATATGTGTCCTATATCTGCTGAAGATTCGATAGGTAGAACACATAACTAATGAGGAGGTATTGAACAGAATTGGGAGAAGAGGAGTTTGTGGCACAACTTGACAAGAAGAAGGGATCGGTTGGTAGGCATCAATCACAAATTTAGCATTCGAGGGCAGCGTGGAGAGTAAAAATCTTAGAGGGAGACCAAGAGGTGAATACACTAAGCAGATTCAGAAGGATGTACGTAACAGTAAGTACTGGGAGATGAAGAAGCTTGCACAGGATAGAGTAACATGGAGAGCTGCATCAATCCAGTCTCAGGACTGCAGACAACAACAACATATCTTCAACCAATATCCTTAGATCTCGGAGAACGAAACTAAACTTGCTGAAAATTCTATTTTCGTCGTATTGACGTAGAAGCCATACAAACGTACATCAGTTCTTTGATTATTTCTTTTAGCGTACTGCTCTGCTCTGGAGGTTACATATTGCAGTCATCGTGTTATTAGTGAATTTTTGGTCATATACGTATCATTACTCATGCTAAACTTTGTATTCTCGTAAAAATAAAGAGCAAGCGTGCATTAACTTGGACTCTGCACTTCCTACATTTGTTAAAAATTCTTTAATCGTAGAGAAATCGTTTGACTGGTCATGTAAGTTTACGTGAAATAAATTCTGTGGAGAAGTTCATTAATAGTCTTCCAACTTTTAATACCATAATGCTCTTTAATCTTCCAAAACATTTTTCACATATGGTGTACAGAAAAAATTATGTGAGTCAGCTTTATTATATAATCCTCTGCCATATTCGAGTGCTGTACTCTCTGGAGTGTAAACAGTTTGGTAGGTTGAACAGTTTGGTAGACATATAAATATAGTAACTAAACGTAACACAGACGATCCCAACGGCGATTCTTTTGCATGCAGACCAACGGCTGGAAGGTTTTCAGCGAACGGTGCTTATCAGACCCGTCACAACAGGAAGAATACGACAGTGGTGTCCTGTGCTCTTTCTCGGTGGCACTATCACACGAAAAAAAAGTTAATACTGTTCTGCACTTTCATTCGCTACTTTTGCACTAATGTATAAAAACCGTCACTTATGAAGTAACACAAACTCACCGACGTCACTCATTTCTCCCGGGAGTTCGCTGAGAACTGTGGCACAATTCAGATATATGTGTGCCTGCAGAAGCTGACTATTTTTAACCTGTCTTGTACGGATTGCAAACATAGAATGAATAAGGTTCAATCTCTGAGCTTTCGAGGAAAATACCTTTGATGCCGAGGTCTGCATTGCAAATTTTTCTTCCTAATAATGCACCAAAAACATTCAGCATTCGAAATAAGAAACTTACAAATATTCTACCTATCGAATTTTGATTTAGATAAATCAGATAATTATATGTGTGTGCTACACGATGCAAAAAGAGTTTCGATGGTTTGCTGTGTAATAGGGCGCAGCAGCTATTTGACCGTGAGGTGTGTCGCCCTTCTCTTGTTTGTCTGCAGCTGGCATGAGTTCCGCCTGCAGCACAGAGAGCCAGCCAGCGGAACGAGAGGAGATAAACACCCGCTGCCAAGTCCTCCCGTGGGAATTAGCTTATGAAAGCGCACAGACCGAGTCGACTCGCCAGCACCGTTCTGCGTGAAAGCCCGAAACAGCCACGCAAACTGCCTGGGATCGTGCGGAATGAAAGATTTATTACTCTGCGTCTCATCAAAACTTCAGTGGAGCCCGCCTCGTCCAAGACCGGCGAAATTCACATGGAGCAAGAGGCTCCAAAACGCCGTGACAAGCGGGCGGCGATGCAGCCCATTCCGATCAGCAGAGTTGAATTATTGACCGAGACAGCAATCGCTGTACTCGTCGACACGGTGGCTTTGTTGGAAAATACTCAACAGCAACGGGAAGCTGCCGTAAGGCTAAACAGTAGCGAAAGTTTGTGTGAAACTGAATGATTCGTGCCACTAAAATAATTAAATACGACACTGTAAGTCTTCAACCACATGTCACAGCGAATGTTGATAACAGCAGCAACAAGTCGCTAAATTTATTTTTGTACATTACAGTAATAACTCGAGAGTTTAATAACAGCGTTATTAAGTTATCTGCACCAGAAAATCTTTTGTTTAAATAAATCGGGAGACTAAAGTGACAGCATCGGATTCTGTATGTATGCACAGTGTATGTACACACAGTGTGGTTATAATGAAACTTCCGCCACTTGAGTAAGTGTAGACGTAAATTTATTTACTGTATGAGTGATGATGATGAAGTCCCATACTCCGTGACAGAGCGTAGGGGACCATGCGAGAGACCCGCAGCGCATGCTAAGCAAGGTCCTAGCGGAGGTGGTTTGACATTGTCTTCCTTCGACCGCAATGGAGATGAATGATGATGATAAATACGACACAGTAACACCCAGTCACCTCGAGGCAGGGAAAATCACCGCGCGGGATTAGCCGAGCGGTCCGGGGCGCTACAGTTATGGACTGTGCAGCTGGTCCCAGCGGAGGTTCGAGTCCTCCCTCGGGAATGGGTGTGTGTGTGTGTGTGTGTGTGTGTGTGTTTGTCCTTAGGATAATTTAGGTTAACTAGTGTGTAAGCTTAGGGACTGATGACCTTAGCAGTTAAGTCCCATAAGATTTCACACACATTTGAACATTTGAGCAATTGCAGGGAAAATCCTTGAATCCGCCGGGAATGGAACCCGAGACCTGGTACGCGGCAAACGAAAACACTACCGCAAGACCCCTAGCTCCGGACACTGTATGGGTACCCAACTTCATAGGAATGATTTTCAGACTTTTCACTGCGGCATTTACGTTGTTACTGGTGTTAGTGTCACGAGTTACCGCTAGGCGCCGGTACAGGTACGGTGATGCAAGGTTGCTTCACTGTGCATAACAGTTTAGCGCAGTCAACATGGATCTGGACAAGGTGAGCAGGGCTTTCCTTATATAGCTGCTTTATCAGAAGAACAGCAATAGGGCTGTTGCTCCTCGCGAGTATCAACGGATTAAAGGAATACGGAGAGATCCTCTTTCCTGGTAGAGAAATCAGGGCGCAATGTTCAACTTGATAGAGATGCGCTATCTGTGAGGTGTGCCACGACAGCTGGACTTTGCGTGATCCACCGTTCGAAAAGAGCTGCTAACGACTGTTCCAATGGTTCAAATGGATCTGTGCGCTACGGGATTTAACATCTGAGGTCATCATTCCCCTAGAACTTAGAACTACTTAAACCTAACTAACCTAAGGACATCACACACATCCATGCCCGAGGCAGGATTGGAACCTGCGACCGTAGCGGTTGCGCGTTCCAGACTGAAGCGCATAGAACCATTCGGCCACAACGGCCGGCACTAAAGATTGTGAAATGGTATGTCTAGTGCTGTTCTAGTGCCATGGATGAATAATTTCGTCAAACTGAGCAACGTTTGTAAGCTGGAATGTAAGCATGATTCGCGATTAACAAATGTTACCCCATCCTGTGGAAATTAAAATTTGTCTCCGTCAAGGGTTTATTCGTTTTTTCCTTGTGTCCTTAAAAATGATCACACAACGTTTCTTCGCTCTACGATCTACCGTTTTTCATGGAGGCACTGTTAATTACCGAAAGTTTGAACCACACTGCAAATACTCCCGCCATACGAAGCATGGTGGTTTGCAGCTTCAACAATTTTTATCCATTCCCTCTCATGTTACTCTCTCATATGTAACGAGCGGTAAGACCGTATTTATGGGCTTCAGTACGAAACCTGACTTCCCTTGTCTTCGTGGTTCTGAGGTAAACTGTATCCTGGTGGCAGTGGGATAGTTATTCAATCTATCGCTAATGACTGTTCTCTAAAAAATTTTGAAAATTATTGCAAAGAATTGTCTTTCGTCCAGGGATTCCCATTCGAGTTAACGGAGGATTTCCGTTAATGTATCCTTTTACTGAGGAGTAATCGAAGAGACTTTAAAAGAATAGCTTTAGTATCAAAATGAAACTCCATTATAATGTCCTCGGATGAATATCAACACAACTACGAGGGTGGGAACTTTAATAGTGGCAATTATTTATTTACAGAAATGGTTGAAATGGCTCTGAGCCCTATGGGACTTGATATCTGCGGTCATCAGTCCCCTAGAACGTGGAACTACTTAAACCTAACTAACCTAAGGACATCACACACATCCATGCCCCAGGCAGGATTCGAACCTCCGACCGTAGCGGTCGCTCGGCCACCACGGCTGGCTATTTATTTACACCTCATACAAAACAGATACGTGTTACAAAGGTTTTCAAAGTTTTACTGACCTTCAAAGTGGTCACAAGCAATGTGTATAACCCATTGGTAGCGATATGGTAGTCGTAGGATACCGCTCGAGCTGTCAACGCAACTGCCACTGCTAATAGTATCCTACGACTTCCACATCGCTGAAAACGGGTTATTCACAGTGCTGGTGACTACTTTGTACGGCAGTAAACCTTTGAAACACGTATCTATTTTGTACGATCTGTAAATAAATAGATGACAGTACTAAAGCTCCAACCCTCCCATGATGCTTATACGACGAACCGTGGAGTCAAGATAGGCAAGGACGTGAAGCGGTAGAACGTTACCTAGTCGGTGATGCCGGCGTGTGACCTGGTGAAGAACAGGACGAACTGGACTGGATCTGCTGGCGTGGAGCGCTGAGACGAAACCGTTGGCACTTAAAACCTGAAGTGTTGGGCATAACTGACTTCAGAGGGTCCAGCGTTGGCCTAAATAGTCGGGAGCGGACGGATATCCGCGTGGCGCCGCTGGGGTACGATACATAGAGCAGCAAAACAGCCGACAGCGCTCCCTGCTCCGACAGGCACGCTGCCTGTCGGTGAGGTTGGCGCCGCCGGACGACACAGAGGTCACGTGTAACACAGTGGTAAACACCCAAGGCTATACAACGAAAATATCTACATCTACATCCATACTCTGCAAGCCACCTGACGGTGTGTGGCGGAGGGTACCCTGAGTACCTCCATCGGTTTTCCCTTCTATTCCGGTCTCGTATTGCTCGTGGAAAGAAGGATTGTCGGTATGCCTCTGTGTGGGCTCTAATCTCTCTGATTTTATCCTCATGGTCTCTTCGAGAGATATACGTAGGAGGGAGCAATACACTGCTTGGCTCTTCGTTGAAGGTATATTCTCGAAACTTCAAGAAAAGCCCGTACGGAGCTACTGAACGTCTCTGCTGCAGTCTTCCACTGGAGTTTATCTATCATCTCCGTAACGCTATCGCGATTACTAAATGATCCTGTAACGAAGCGCGCTGCTCTCCGTTGGATCTTCTCTATCTCTTCTATCAACCCTATCTGGTACCGACCCCACACTGGTGAGCAGTATTCAAGCAGTGGGCGACCAAGCATACTGTAACCTACTTCCTTTGTTTTCGGATTGTATTTCCTTAGGATTCTTCCAATGAATCTGTCTGGCATCTGCTTTACCGACGATCAACTTTGTATGATCATTCCATTTTAAATCACTCCTAATGCCTACTCGCAGATAATTTATGGAATTAACTGCTTCCAGTTGCTGACCTGCTATATTGTAGGTAAATGATAAGCGATCTTTCTTTCTATGTATTCGCAGCACATTACTCTTGTCTACATTGAGATTCAATTGCCATTCCCTGCACCATGCGTCAATTCGCTGCAGATCCTCCTGCATTTCAGTATAATTTTCCATTGTTACAACCTCTCGATATGCCACAGCATCATCCGCAAAAAGCCTCAGTGAACTTCCGATGTCATAGACAAGGTCATTTACGTATATTGTGAATAGCAACGGTCCTACGACACTCCCCTGTGGCACATATGAAATCACTCTTACTTCGGAAGACTTCTCTCCATTGAGAATGACATGCGGCATTCTGTTATCTAGGTACTCTGCAATACAATCACACAGTTGGTCTGATAGTCCATATGCTCTTCCTTTGTTCATTAAACTACTGTGCGAAACTGTATCGAACGCCTTGAGGGAATCAAGAAACACGGCATCTACCTGGGAACCCGAGTCTATGGCCCTCTGAGTCTCGTGGACGAATAGCGAGAGCTGGTTTTCACAAGATCGTCTTTTCCGAAACCCATGCTGATTCCTACAGAGTAGATTTCTAGTGTCCAGAAAAGTCATTATTCTCGAACATAATAGGTGTTCAAAAATTCTACAGCTGATCGACGTTAGAGATATAGGTCTATAGTTCTGCACATCTGTTCGACGTCCCTTCTTGAAAACGGGGATGTCTTGTGCCCTTTTCCAATCCTTTGGAACGCTACGCTCTTATAGAGACCTTCGGTACACCGCTGCAAGAAGGGGGCCAAGTTCCGTCGCGTACTCTGTGTTTATGAAAGCCGTTTATATACGGCCTTCCGACAGGGCACCTGCCCAGCTCCGCCGGCGTGCTGTGCGGGAGAATCGCCTACCAGTCCTATACAGCATCTACGAGGGTCACTATAAAAGTTATGAGCGCTATTTTTGTAAAAGTCCAGTTTTCGTTATGCATGTGTGGACGTTTTACAGTGTGCAGATACATCCCTTCTCCCTTGTTTTCAAACTTAATGAGTGGCGCCGTCACAGCATGTCTTCAAAATGGCAGCTACGCTTGACTTTCGTCAGAAGCAACGTGCTGTCACAGAATGTCTGTGCTGTGAAAGAGGTTGAAAAAGGTGTGTGGAGATGCTGCTGTCGATCGCAGTACAGTTAGTCGGTGGGCAAACAGTTTACGTGATGAAAGCAGCCACGGCAATATTGTGGATTGTCCTCGCAGCGGCAGGTCTCGTACTGCACACACTCCAATGTGTAGAGGGTTAACGAATGGGTGACTGCTGACAGACGCATCACAGTGAACGAATTGTCACGCTACGTTGGGATAGGGGAAGGAAGTGTTTGCAGAATACTGAAAGTGTTAGCGTTAAAATACGTTTGTGGCAGGTGGGTTCCCAGGATGTTGACATGGTTCACACACAAACAAGAAAACGGTATGCAACGAACTTCTGGAACAGTACGAGAATGGTGAAGATCAATTTCTTGGAAAAATTGTGATAGGTGATGAAACATAGCTACATCATTTCTCAACAGAGACGAAGATGCAATTAGTGGAGTTGCATCAGGCAATTTCACCCAAGAAAATCAAAATTCAAAACCCCACATTTTCTGGAAATGTTTTTCCTTGCTTGTGGACATCATGCCAAGTGGAACCACCATAAATTCTGACGCATATGTGACAACAATGAAAAACCTTCAAGCTCCACAGAGTCGTGTTCGACCACATCGGCAAAAGCAGGAAGTTTTGTTGTTGCGCGACAATACACGGCCACATGTCAGTCAATAAACGTTGGATGCGATCAGAAAACTTGGATGGACAACACTGAAACACGCGACTTACAGTCCTGACCTGGCTCCATGTGACTATCACCTCTTTGGTAAACAGAAAGACTCTCTTCGTGGAACAAGGTTTGAAATGATGACTCCCTTGTGGACGCTGCCAAACAGTGGCTCCAACAGGTTGGTCCAGAATTTTACTGTGCGGATATACAGGCGCTGGTTCCAAGATGGCGTAAGCCAGTTGAGAAGGATGGAAATTATGCGGAGAAATGCAAATATTGTCCCTAAAGGAACACACTCTAAAACTTTCAAACATGTAGAATAAAAGATGGATTTAATGAAAAATAGTGTCCATATCTTTTGGAGTGACCCTCGTATAATAATCATTTGTTCCTCATACTTATAGGTAACAAATCTAGCAACACGCCTCTGAATTACGTTGTATTTCCCAAACATTCGAGCAGTACGCTACAAAAGAACGGCTCACACTGGTGAATTATAAATGGCCTCCTTTATAGATGCACTACACATTCCTAGAATTCTTCTAAGCCAAAAATCCACCAATTTCCTTACCTAGAGCCAACCAGATGTGCTCCTTCCACTTCATATCGCTTTGCAACGTTACGCCTAGATACTTAATCGACGATACTTAATGCGCACCAAGTGCTTTCGACAGTGGATCCCAAATGATTCTAGACTTCTAGAAGGTTGACACTATTCCTCACAAGAGATGTCTAATCAAATCGCGTGCTACGGAGTATCGCTTCAGTTTTGCAAATTCATTCACGATTGCATGTCGGGAAGGTGACATTTCATAGTAATAGACGGAAAACTATCGAGTAAAACAGAAATGATATCCGGCGTTCCTCTAGGAAGTATTACTGGCCCTCTGCCTCGCCATGTGTGTGCAAATGTTGTAGGAGACGACATGAGCAACCCTCTTCCATTTCTAGCAGATGATGCTGGCATTTAGCGTATATTAAAATCATTAGAAGATCAAAAGCAACTGAAAATTGATTCGGACATAATGTCTGTTTGTTGTGAAAAGTGGCAGTTGCCTCTGAATAAGGAAAAGTGTGGGGTCATCCACATGATTACGAAAAGAAATACATTAAATTCCGATTACACCATGAAATACATAAATTTAAAGTCTGTCAATTCAATTAAATTTCTCGAAATTACAACTATGAACAACTAAAATAGGAACAATCACATAGATAATGTTCTGAGGAAAACAAACCAATGACTGAGTTTTATTGGCAGAGCTTTTAGAAGATGCAACAGGTCTCCTAAAGAGAAAGCCTACAGTATGCTCGTTTGGCGTTTGCTAGAGTAATGCTGTGCGGTATGGGTTCCTTACCCGACAAGATTGACGGTGGACATCGAAAAAGTGCAAAGAAGGGCAGCCCGTTTTATATTATCGCGAAATAGGGGAAACAGAGTCACAAATATGATCAGCGAGTTGAGGTGACATTGTTGACAACCTACAAAGGCAGAAATGATATTCACAATAAAATAAGAGCTGTCGGAGCCCACGCGCTCTTAAAGACTGTAAAAGTGGAGAAGGTGGGAAGGTGGTTCAATGTATCCTCTGTCAGGCACGTAAGTGTGAATCGCAGGGTAATCACGTAGATGTAGCTGTAGTGTTAGTTGGCATTCATCACACCAAATAGAAATTCTATGGTTCAAATGGCTCTGAGCACTATGGGACTCAACTGCTGTGGTCATTAGTCCCCTAGAACTTAGAACTACTTAAACCTAACTAACCTAAGGACATCACACACATCCATGCCCGAGGCAGGATTCGAACCTGCGACCGTAGCAGTCGCACGGCTCCGGACTGCGCGCCTAGAACCGCGAGACCACCGCGGCCGGCAGAAATTCTATAAAAGCAAATCTGTATCTCCTAAAATAACGAATATTTCCCGCAGACTACGGCGTTAACGTAGCCGTTTCAGTAGTTGCAGGGGCAACAGTCTGGATGATTCACTGATCTGGCCTTGTAACAATAACCAAAACGGCCTTGCTGTGCTGGTACTGCGAACGGCTGAAAGCAAGGGGAAACTACGGCCGTAATTTTTCCCGAGGGCATGCAGCTTCACTGTATGATTAAATGATGATGGCGTCCTCTTGGGTAAAATATTTCGGAGGTAAAATAGTCCCCCATTCGGATCTCCGGCGGGGACTACTCAAGAGGACGGCATTATCAGGAGAAAGAAAACTGACGTTCTGCGGATCGGAGTGTGGAATGTCAGATCCCTTAATCGGGCAGGTAGGTTAGAAAATTTAAAAAGGGAAATGGAGAGGTTAAAGTTAAATATAATGGGAATTAGTGAAGTTCGGTGGCAGCAGGAACAAGACCTCTGGTCAGGTGACTACAGGGTTATACACACACAATCAAATAGGGGTAATGCAGGAGTAGGTTTAAAAATGAATAGGAAAATAGGAATGCGGGTAAGCTACTACAAACAGCATAGTGAACGCATTATTGTGGCCAAGATAGATACGAAGCCCACACCTACTACAGTAGTACAAGTTTATTTGCCAACTAGCTCTGCAGATTACGAAGAAATTGAAGAAATGTATGATGAAATAAAAGAAATTATTCATATAGTAAAGGGAGACGAAAGTTTAATAGTAATGGGTGACTGGAATTTGAGTGTAGGAAAAGGGAGGGAAGAAAACGTAGTAGGTGGATACGGATTGGAGCTAAGAAATGAAAGAGGAAGCCTCCTGGTAGAATTTTTCACAGAGCACAACTTAGTCATATCTAACACTTGGTTTAAGAATCATGAAAGAAGGTTGTATACACGGAAGAACCCTGGAGATACTAAAAGGTATCAGATAGATTATATAATGGTAAGACAGAGATTTAGGAACCAGGTTTTAAATTGTAAGACATTTACAGGGGTAGATGTGGACTCTGACCACAATCTATTGGTTATGACCTGTAGATTAAACCTGAAGAAACTGCAAAACGGTGGGAATTTAAGGAAATGGGACCTGGATAAACTGAAAGAACCAGCGGTTGTACAGAGTTTCAGGGAGACCATAAGGAACAATTGTCACGAATGGGGGAAATAAATACAGTAGAAGAAGAATGGGCAAAAGGCAAAAAGGAATACAAACGTCTCAAAAATGAGATCGACAGGAAATGCAAAATGGCTAAGCAGGGATGGCTAGAGGACAAATGTAAGGATGTAGAGGCTTATCTCACTAGGGGTAACATAGATACTGCCTACAGGAAAATTAAAGAGACCTTTGGAGATAAGAGAACCACTTTTATGAATTAAAGAGCTCAGATGCAAACCCAGTTCTAAGCAAAGAAGGGAAAGCAGAAAGGTGGAAGGAGTATATAGAAGGTCTATACAAGGGCGATGTACTTGAGGACAATATTATGGAAACGGTAGAGGGTGTAGATGAAGATGAAATGGGGGATACGATACTGTGTGAAGAGTTTGACAGTGCACTGAAAGACCTGAGTCGCAATAAGGCCCCCGGAGTAGACAACATTCCATTGGAACTATTGACGGCCTTTGGAGAGCCAGTCCTGACAAAACTCTACCAACTGGTGAGCAAGATGTATAAAACAAGCGAAATACCCTCACACTTCAAGAAGACTATAATAATTCCAATCCCAAAGAAAGCATGTGTTGACAGATTTGAAAATTACCGAACAATTAGCTATAGCTGCAAAATACTAACACGAATTCTTTACAGTCGTATGGAAAAACTAATAGAACCCAACCTCGGGGAAAATCGGTTGGGGTTTCGTAGAAATACTGGAACACGTGAGGCAATACTGACCTTACGACATATCTTAGAAAAACGATTAAGGAAAGGCAGAACTACGTTTCTAGCGATTGTAGGCTTAGAGAAAGCTTTTGACACTGTTGACTGGAATACTCTCTTTCAGATTCTGAAGGTGGCAGGGGGAAAATACAGGGAGCGAAAGGCTATTTACAAATTGTGCAGAAACCAGATGGCAGTTATAAGAGGCGAGGGGCATGAAAGGGAAGCAGTGGTTGGGAAGGGAGTGAGACCGGGTTGTAGCCTCTCCCCGATATTATTCAATCTGAATATTGAGCAAGCAGTAAAGGAAACAAAAGAAAAATTCGGAGTAGGTATTAAAATCCATGGAGAAGAAATAAAATCTTTGAGGTTCGCCGATGACATCGTAATTCTGTCTGAGAGAGTAAGGGACTTGGAAGAGCAGTTGAATGTAATGGACAGTGTCTTGAGAGGAGTATATAAAATGAAGATCAACAAAAGCAAAATGAGGATAATGGAATGTAGTCGAAATACGTCGTGTAATGCTGAGGGAATTACATTAGGAAATGAGACACTTAAAGTGGCAAAGGAGTTTTTCTATTTGGGGAGCTAAATAACTGATGATGGTCGAAGTAGAGAGGATACAAAATGTAGGCTGGCAATGGCAAGGAAAGCGTTTCTGAAGAAGAGAAATTTGTTAACATCGAGTATAGATTTATGTGTCAGGAAGCCTTTTCTGAAAGTAGTAGTATGGAGTGTAGCCATGTATGGAAGTGAAACATGGTCGATAAATAGTTTGGACAAGAGAGAATAGAAGCTTTCGAAATTTGGTGCTACAGAAGAATGCTGAAGATTAGATGGGTAGATCACATAACTAATAAGTAAGTATTGAATAGGATTGGGGAGAAGAGAAGTTTGTGGCACAACTTGACCAGAAGAAGGGATGGGTTGGTAGGACATGTTCTGAGGCATCAAGGGATCACCAATTTAGTATTGGAGGGCAGCGTGGAGGGTAAAAATCGTAGAAGAAGACCAAGAGATGAATACACTAAGCAGATTCAGAATGATGTAGGTTGCAGTAGGTGCTGCGAGATGATGAAGCTTGCACAGGATAGAGTAGCATGGAGAGCTGCGTCAAACCAGTCTCGGGACTGAAGCCCACAACAACAACACGGCGTTACCAGCAAATAATCGCACATTGCTTGACACCCATCCGTAACATGGATAGAGAGATCAAGAATGGTCTTTACACACTTCCTTACGGTAATCTTCAGGCTACCATTGTCTGTGTTTCGAGATCATGTATCCCTGGAAACACTGATCCAAGAGAGCCACGGTAGTGTTGTCTGAATGAGCCATAACATTATCCACCTGAAAACAAGAGTGCAGTATCAGGTTTGCGGGAAAATCTTTTACAAATTGTTGCACCATCCGTCCACGTAGCGT